>NW_008619341.1:17986-55140 GCF_000691845.1 Merops nubicus | reverse complement strand
TCAGCAGGACCTTAAATTCTGATTATAAATTATAATGTAATTTCATTTTCTAGTTTATTTAATTGTTAAAGACACTGGTTTCTACTGAACCCTTTGGAAACAAACGTACTAGTTGCATTCTAAAGGAGCTTTCCAAGATAAAAACATTTTAAAAAATCAATTGATTGACTCATCACCCTTAAACATTTTTTGCAGTCTGAAAACAACAAAAACATTTTAATTGTGGGGGAAAAATTGCTTAAATGCTGTACCTGATAGCTTGGAAAAAAAATCATTTTTTTGTGGCTGAAGTGTAGCTAGATGGAGGCTAGCATTTGGGACAATGAGAAAATAATAAGTTTTCAGATGCTTTCTTTTGATGCTGAAATATTATAATTCCGAAATAAGTAACAGATTGGGCGTTAGGTGATCTTGTGCTTTGGTTTGGGTCCTTCTTCATTTGCTTTTTGTTTAAAAATAATACCGTTCATAGTTTCAGGTTTTCATCTGCAAGCAGAAGTCTAAAGACAGTTCAGAGAATTGTATGTTTCTGTGGGGGTACATCTTTTAGTGGAAGAAGAGAAAATGCAATGTTGGAAGGCTGTTTGAAACCAAGTGGTTGAAAATGGTTAACTTAGAAGTGAAGCTGCAGAACCGTATGTGAGCATTTTAAAGTAGTCTCTTTAATTGCACAGTATTTTAAAATTTACAGTGTATGCTTGTGTGTTGGGATGACTATCTGATGTCCACTAGGTTTTTCACAATGCTCACAGGACCAGGAGCTGTGCTCCAACATTGTGACTTTTAAAAGTAATGATAATGGAAACCTACAAGCACAAGGAGGTGATGGCAAGGTGGGCACTAAGCAGGTGTTTTGCCCAAAAGTGCATCTATTCATCGTTGCCTGGAGTCCCTGTGAAACTCATGAAGGAACCAAAGTTAAAGCTGTCTCCTTAATTTCTTTCAAAATTACTTTTCCCGCTGACTTGAATCATCTGAGAGTTAGAGGACAGAGAATGTGTCCTGGAAGGGCCTTGGTTTGTTTTCTTGGTTTGATTTGTTTTTCTCTGGAGATGGAGCACAGCCAGTGTTATCTTTGTTGGGCAGTCTTGCCAGTATGCCTTATCCTTGGCCAGTTCCTTCCCTGGTCCTAGAGGGGATAAGCCAGCTTTCATCTGCTTCTCCTTGCTGCTTGCACTATCTGCAGAGCTCTTGTTTTGAGGCATTTCTTTTATGTCTTTGGTAATCTAGGGTCTAAGCAATTGGCCTGATTTAGTTTCCAGCGCTGCTAAATTGAGCCAGGGACTAAGAAAGGGCTAGCAGTTCAAATCCAAGCATGGCTCTGATAAACTGTACATTGATTTAAAACAGAAAAAAAAAAAAATCAACCAGCCAAAACACTTTTGCTAACATTTGTTTCAGCACTGTGATTTAGGAAGAGATGACCCAAGGAACTCTATCTTCTTTTTTTCCCCTTTGCTTTTTCTTTGTTGTTTTGGCATTTTCCTTTTCTGCTTTCTGAATTTGAAAGTTGGCTGTATTTAAGCAGTGTCTTATTCCTCTTTATTTTATTATTCATTCTAAAGATAGGATTTGCATTTTCTATTTACACAGTCAAATCAATTGAACTCATATGAAACATTGGATGCAACAGTTTAACCCTCCCCAACAACGACACTTGCCCCCAAAATGTGCTCTTTAGGTTGTGAGAATAAGCCATGTTTTGAGCAGACTTAACCTGTGTTTAAGACACAAGCTGCACTCTAATTCCTGGATGGATCCACAGGGCTCTCTTGTTCCAGTCAGAAAATGTGCAAAGCCTAGAAATCTATGTAGCTTACAAAGTGTAAAAAATTATTCTGGACACTTTCTATGTTTTTCAGAATTTAGACTTATTTGGATTCAATATACTGCGTGGAGCAGATTCACATTAGCAGATTCACAAAGACTGGCTATGGGGCGTTATTAGTGCAGTTGAAGGGTGAGCTATTATTTAGGCTTCCATTTAGTTTCACTTGAGCTGATCCCTTCAGGAAGAGATTTCAACAGCTTCACTGCCCTCAAAGAAGAAACGTGAAGTCCTAGTTGTAGGCTGAAAACTGGGCTATGGTATGATTAGAGAATGAGGTGGACACTTACAGTGACCCAGTCTACAGTAGGATATTCATCATATAAAAGCTTGGGATGCCAGTCCTCTTTTGCCTGAAGTGTTTCTTCCAAAGAACATGCAACTTATTCATCCAGAGGGGTTTAGCATTCAGGGAAAAGGTATGCCACAGGAGAAAGACTTATTAGGCATGGGTCTTAATTCTCTTAATTCACTGATATTTTGCTGCTGAAAGTCATTTCCCAATACTGTCCTGAGAAAAGCGTGATTGCAGCGTTCTCATTATCTTTTTGGTTCTACAGAGAACCGGTTCCAATGCCTTTTGAAAACTTGCACATCTCTTCTTTTTTAAGACCAGTATGTCAGAGCTTTTCACTGTGTTTTGATCCTGAAAGCAGATGCGAGAGGAAAGTAAACCTGATAGCGTGTTGGTTCAGGGAGAGATGTAGCCTCCAATAACTGTTCCCTCCCAGGTGTTTTCCTGGGGAGCTGCTTTTCTTACTGAGGTATTCAAGTGTGTCCTACAGCTTCTCAAGAGAAAAATGCTGCTTGTCCAGGCACCTCTGAGATCTCGGATACCAGTACTGCAGTCTCCCAAACCACTCTCTTAACCTGTAGTTGCTCAAACAAGATGTTTCCCTGATCTATCTGCAAGGAAGACTCCTGGTCATCATTTCTTGTGGTCTCCTTCTTGTTGTGGAATGGTGAAATGTGGAGACCTTTGCACCTGTAATATACCTGTTAGAATTTGTCCATTCCACAGAAAGAAGCAGCCTGCAACGAAGGTTTCCCATGAGTCTATGTCATACAAAGGTCACAGGATATGGACTGCTATGTAATGAGGGTTTTAAAATAAATATTCACACAAGTATGTGTATATATGTATATAAACATGTATGTAATATGTAGGGTGTATTTACATAAGTGTGCCGTTTTCTAAAATTTAAGACCCTCTTGCATGGTGAATACATATTTTTACATTTGGTAGTGTTTCCAGGAACACAATGTATTTTATAACTGCAAAATTGAAGCAATGAAAAGGAATATTTCTCATTACATTTTTTCATCTTGTAGCAGGCAAAAGTAACATTCTGATCACTTGCATCTTAAATATTGGGTGTACAGTTCTCTTCAGATTTTTTCTACCCTTGGAAATTTAAAGGTAAGGGTGGATCCATGTCAGTAACACTGAGGTATTACCCTGCAGATGTGTGGTATCTTAGTTTTCTATTGTTTCATTTCCTGTTGATTTCTCATGTAGTTATTTTCAGTTGAACTCTCTTAATAAAAGCTGGAGTAAATAATATTTGTCACATAAGTATGTATAATATTTATGTAAAATTATTCTTCATCTGTGGTTAAGGTTTTGCTCTCTGTCCTAAAGTATTCTCCTTTCTGATGGGAAACTTTATAAAAGATGAGTAACTTAGGAGAAGCTTTGAGATTTCTTAATGCCTCAGCAGTGAACAAAGGCTTGTTATCGGCTGTCCTCCACTGACACAATAGCTTTGGAAATAACTTTAGTATTTAATATGAATATTTCTTAAAACATTAAATATTCTAAGTTAGTATTTGACCTTATGCAAAAGTATAAAAATTATAATAAAGGATCTACTTAGCTGACTGATTATACTGTCCTCATTCATGCATGTAGCTTGATTGACTTTGCTGACGCTTCTCATCTAAGGCTTCTGCAATTTTAGCTGAACAGTACCAAACTGGTAGTATTTAAAATCTTTTGCCTACTTGTGTTATTTAAAAAACCCAAAGAAACCGAAAACTACTTTTTTTCCCTTTACCTTTGTTTAAAATTTCCATATTTTCAGTAGAGTAATTGTAGTCCCTTTTTCCTGAAAAGCATCAACAGATGAAACAAATACAGAAGCATTTCATCAATATGGTGTTAGCTCTTCAAGCTAGATTTGAAAGTTGCTCTCTTGGGACCTATGCAAGAAACAATTGCCATGTTATATGTACACCTGACTTTTATATTTACTTATATAGAAATATACAATAAACGGGGATGATAGTTTTGTTCCAGGTCTAATATTATGTAATAAATTGAACAAACTAATTGGCTGCTGAATGGAAATATCCTGTCTTATTTAATCATCTTAAATGGGTGTATTTTGTTGTAGGCAGAGTACTATTACTGTAATTCCTTATATGCACATACTTGAATTAAAATGCTATGTGTTATAATTTGCTGGTGGTGTGAATTGGAAAAAAAGATGCCTTAAGGTTTCCAAAACCTGACTTATGTGTGTAGCGATCGTTTCAAGAAGTTTTATAGAGAATTTCTTGGTCTTTTTGTCTTGCATTTTCCATTTTAGTCAGTGGAAGTTGTATAGCTAAAATCACACTGAATTCATTGCAAATCTAGGGCATGCTTAAGGGGCACTTCATCTGAGCAAAGAAATCATTGCTTTGACTGTGGCTATGTTAAGTGAGAGATGGAAGTGAATAGCTTTTAGTTTATTGCTCATTTGAAACCTGGAGTGGAAAATGGCCTTGCTACCTGCCAAGCTCTCCTCCTCCCCTGCCCAGACTTCCTAAAAATGCTCATTTGAAATATGGCAGCAGTTACCTTTGATTTCTTTTGGTAGCTTTTCCAATTTTTTTTTTACAGCGGTTCATTTTTGTTCTTTTGTTCCTGTAATAAATTGGATCTGTTTTTAAAATGTAATAAATAAAAAACAATGCGGTTTGAAACAGGTCCCAAAGAAAAAATCACTTAATGGTAATTTGATACTTAATCAGAAGTCTGATCATGAAGATGTGCTCTTGAGTGGCTGAGTCTTTCTCTGTTTGTTGGTATATGAACCTGTTAAAGTCCTACCTTTTTGTATGTACTATAACAACATCTTATTGCAGATGCAGTTGAATTGAGTGTCTTGATGTTGAAAACCACTAATGTCAGCTTGTAGCAAGTTTGTGATCTGTAAATCGATAGATATGCACACAACACACCTTATATAATTAAATGAGGAAAATTCAGTTATTAAGTTTGTTGATACCTTCAACAATAGTGCTTTTAATACATTAACCATCTGTTTGCTCTGAGCACAGTATCAAGAAGAGAGAGTATTTGTTGTTTTCATGGCAGAGCATTAAGTACCACAAGCTTTGCTTAATAGAAGTAATCATGGGTTTATTGTAGTTTTGCATTTATTCTACTTTTTATGTTCTTATTGGGAATTTTTTGAGCTCCTGACATCCCCACAGATGTCAAGTAGGCAATTCTTGGAGACTTGGAGAGATTTGTTTTTATGGAGGAAGAAAAAAAAAAATAAAAATCAGTCTTCTTTTTTTTTTTTTCTTCAAAGCTGTGTTATGATAAAGCACTGCTCATACTCAGGAGTTCCAATTAAGTGTATAGCTAACTAAATGTGAAATCTTGCAGAGTCCTGCAACTCATTGCAAGAAAGACGAAAATGCTTTCTGAACAATGTGTCATACTAGGTCATGTGGTGAACATGTCCAGGTGAGACAAGTGCTACTCCCATAGAGTTTTCAAGAGCTTTTATGTGTTAGGTTCAGTGACTACTAGTACCAGGAATAGAGGCAAGAACCAGTTTTCCAAGAAGAGAAAAAGAAGCCAGTTTAGATGTGTTAACTAGATTCAGATTTTATTAGTGGGTGTGAAACTGAGAAAGAGGCATTGATGATAGTAATAAGCATGTGTCTAAGGGAATAGACTCAAAAGTTAAGCTTTGAGGTGGATTTAGTAATGAGTTCCCAAGCTCTTTACTGCACTGCTCTTACTTGCTGGATTTTGAGAAATTCACATAAAGCATCCCTGTCACTTAAAGCCCTTTGCTAAATTAAATATGATTGTTGAAGTGGTTAGATATTTTAAGCTGGTTATCTTGAAGCACTATACTTAATTTGCTCTAGTTTTGTTTTCTACAAAGCACAAAAATAGATAAGCATTAGCATTGCATGGATATCTTCTTGTCCTTTTCCTGTTTCCTTCCTTGAAGAGTAGTAAAGAAATGCATACTTCGATATTGTGAAGTAGAACTTGTATAATCCACATGGTAGTCTCTGGTTAAAATAAAATAAAAATTATGGAAATTTGGAGACTGGTGTAATATTCTTTATGGGTTATGTCTCTGTTTGGGCAGAATCATTCTTGTAATAACATTACAGGAAGTCATGTAAATCAGAGTCCTGTAAAACCAGAAAAATCTGGTTTTGGCTGACGTAACATATTTTCTCCATTCTTTTTCTTTTGAGCATCATCTCAGCTAAGTTCTGATGTCGTTTTAGCTATTGCAGTTTTATATCCATCTCTGTCTGAATTAAAGCAATCCCTTAACACTTAAATTCTGAGGTTATAAATTAAGGGAGATGTACTCTGTAACTGCTGATTTTCCTTCATTAAAATGCTGACCAGTGAAATTGGAAGTTGTAGCAACATAATGATTTCTGCTTGATAAAGATGCTACTATAGATAATGATGCTGCCAGATAAATGTTGCTGGAGTATGAGACACATTTCAAAACCAAATGTCAGGTCTCAGCAGATGTGTGTATCGATCCCATAAATTATTTCTTCATGAGTGTGGGAGGTGCTTATTTTTACAGTAAGGGTAAGGACATTAAGATTATGATTCCTTAGGAGAGTTAATTTCTCTTTTTACTCTCATTGACAAGGTTGCCTGATACACAACGTTTGATGTTTGATTTCCATGAGGTTTTGTTGGATGATACTGCTCTATAAAATTAAGTTTTGAAGAGTCCCCTGAGCTTATGTTTTAAATGTCTGTTTCCTTTTAAACAGAAGTCACAAATAACTGCTTTAATCATCTTGGCTTATTTAAAAGAAGAAAAAATAAAACTAGCTTAGTATTCAGTTTAGCTATTTTTGTCTCTGCAGTTGTCTGAGGGGTATGAGGAGGTGTTTGGTTCTAGATTTTTGATTGGTTTGTGTTGGTTGTGTTTTTTTTTTTTTTAAATAGTGGCACTGTAGTTTTACAAAAAATTTGTTTTTCCCTTTTTTTTTGAAGCAGTTTTTGAAAATTTTAAGCAATATTTAATTTAGGCAGACTCGTCTTTCTGACGTGGCCATACTTCCAATCCTTTTCAACTTACTTAAAAGGTAAGCAGGTAATTGGATCTTTGGGAGACATTTCTTAAGAGTTAATATTTCTTCAGGTGATGTGTATTGGATAAGTTTAGAAAATCACAATCACTGCATGATTTGTGTATAGCTCTCAGCAGTATAAATTTGAGATGTTAGTCCTTCCTGTTAAAAGAGAAAATCAGGATACTGCCCACATTGCCTACAACTTGAAAGATCAGGACATGAATAGCATCTGGCCAGCTGAATGTACCTGCAGGATGTCATAGCCTGTAGTCAGAAGAAAATCCAGTGAAGAGAAGTCCCATAGTTCATTACAATTATAGCCAAGTTTGCTCTTAAATTAATTTCTGCCAGTAGCAAATCCCAGAGATACTCATCATCTGCCAAGAATTCCCTCCTCCTGGCTGTGGAAAATGCAATGCTTGGAACTTGTCAAACACTTTGTATGACTGAAGTAGAGAAGGGGTAGACAGTCAGTCTTCAAAAAGACATTGCATCCAGGCAATTTTCAGTTGTATTGACTACCCAGCACTGTATTTCCCTTAGAACATGTATTGCCAGCTGTCACCAAGCAGCAGCACAGCCTAAAACACGTTGTATTTTTACCTCCCATGCATACTGTGTTCCAGATAGCATGGTGGAGTGTTTACAGCAGTCCTGGGCTAGAACATCAGAAGTCACATTTGTCTGTGTACTAAAAAAACCCAAACAAACCCACAAACAACAAAACCCATCCCTGATTTGCAGACACTATGCAGTCCTCTCACATTTTGTCACTTTAAAAAACCTATATAGATCTAGGCTGAACATACTCATTTTCCTATCAACATTTTATCACTCCAAACAACAAACCTCTGTCAGACGTTCTTATCAGTCATGAATGCTGTGAAATTCAGGGCTCTTGAAGAGCACTCTCCAAGGATGGAGTGATGCTTGATTTTTCATCTGCTGCCTTCTCTCTCAAAGTAGAGGGGACAGATTTGCCTTAAGTGAGCAGAGCAAGAAATGTCAGGTGCAAAAGCAGTACATGAAAGCTTTCAAAAGCAGTGAATCAGTATCTTAATATTGCAAAAGATTTCATTAGGATTTTTACTGTGATTTTGGCTGTATTCTGTAAACATTCAAAGTGCTTTGTAAAATGTTTTAAATGTAAAAATTTAGACATTAGTATTATATATGGATATGAGTTTGGAATATTTTCCTTAAGTACCCTGTGTAGTATCAAAACTGGTAGTCTATTTGGCAATGATAACTGCTTTGCTAAGTTTACTTTTAAAAGTATAGCTATTTATACATTTCTCATAGAAATATTATTTTCCTTAATAGCCCTGAGTTATTTATTAAAGGGCAGTTATAATTTAGATTACACAACAATGTATCTGGCTCTACTGTAGTTAAGGAGGCTGTGAACAGCGCAGAACTTAAATTCATTGACACTGAGATAAACATTCAAAGATTATTATCAGCGTTGTGCTTTTTCAGAAACAGGACACATTTGAATTAGGTATCTAAACTTTATCCTGTGTCCAGCTTGAATTGGCTTGTGAATTTGATGGTTGCTATACAGTGCCCTGCCCTTTGGGAAGAGCTGCAGACTTCCCACTGCTGCTGCTGAGGAGCTGGGAGGAGCTGGATAGCTCTTGTCTAGGTAAAAGCGTTACATCCTCAGCAGAAGATACTACTGCTCTTGAGGAAGGAAAAGTTTTTCCTTCCACAGAGCCTACAACAGGCTCTGTGGAACCTATCTGGTCCCACGGAAACTGGGAAGCTGCCTCACAGAGTGTTGCCTAGAGGAAGATACTAAAAATGTGAAGTCATAAAGTTACTTGGGCATGGTCTTGAATAAATGGATATGTGCAAGGTGGGTTGGATGACTGTCGATTTTTTGCTATGATGTGGATTTTTTGTGGTCAAGGTATTGACTTTGTTTTTATTGATCATTCGCTTTTGGGACAAGGGTGGTTGGAGAGCAAAGAATGTTTGAACAGCCTTTGCTATTGTGTGTGATTAATGTGTGCTTGGAATAATTTGCAATGGAGTGATTCAGTATGTGTCCATACACAGTATTATTTTTAGACCCTGTGTTAATATGGCCTTAAAGTTACTGATACATAAAGGAAATTATGAACAAATAGTGAAAATGAAAACAAAAGCATATAAAAATTAACTGATCTTGAGTAATGGCTATCTAACATGGAGTTAATTTGGGCTGAATGTTGTTTTCAGACTCGCAATAGCAGTCTAAGTGACACAGGTGTTAGAACTGCAATATACATACCCACATGGTCATCCCTGTTCCCCATCCCCCATGCTGTTACCTTTTTTTTTGAAAGAACTAGTATGTAATTCTAAATGAAGAATCAGAATGGCTTGTGTAATATCAATGCTATGAGAAAAGTAAAGAGCCTTTGACTATAGGAATGGCAAGCTTAGAAATGCATCTGGAATAGTGAATATTTGCTGCATACCTTAAAGTCAGGGAAATGTTTACCCTTAAACAGGGAAAGGTGGGACTTCTCCACTTTTGGAATTATACAAATTTCTGTAATTCTTGTATTGTAAGGACCCCTGTTTACACATTTTTCTTAGGGAAAATGTGTTTTTAGAGAGAATCTTGATCTGTTGCAAAAGTCTTTTACACCTGCTACCTTTGCATGAATGTAATCAATAAGTTTATTTCTGAGTGTACTTTTAAGAGCACCACTGACAGGAGTACTTGTGAGAACTCTTCTTTGGTAAGATACTAAAATATTGTTGAGCATGATGGACTGGCATCCTGTGTTTTAGCTGTTCATTTAATATTATATAAGTATATAAAAATATAGATAAAATGCACCCAAAGCATACAGCAGTCTCATTTATGGGCAACTGCTTGTTTACAGACTAGAAAAAGAATGATGCTTTTCCAAAGAGGAAAAAAATCCTTCTGTTCTTTTGAACAACTATCTTGAAAAGGGCTGGTAAAATTCAGTGTTCTGCATCTGGTTCAGCTCTGAATGCCTTCCTTTTCCTTCCATATCAGCTGAAGAGATGCATTATACTATTTTTTCAAGTATAATTTTAGTTGTGAAGAGCTACCTGGTGAATATCTGCTAACACTCCTTCCTGTTTCTCTTTTTCATCTTCATTTGCTTTACCCTCATATCATGCATCTCAGAAGGAAAACCATGCTTTGTTTGATGTTTCTTAGGGGTGATACTGCATACTCCTTTTTCTGTCCTTATTCTCTAATTTCTCTGACTCCCCAGACAGTTCTTTGAATCAACTTACATAATATGTGGCTTGTTGTTACAGATTAATTTTTTTTAGAATTTTCTTTGCTTATCTTTTCCATCACTGATGTCTCCAAAAGTTCTTGTGCTGCAGATGGTAGTGTTCTGCAAGTTGCAGAATGTGAAGTTGTGTGCTGGGCTGATAAGAGTATTTCTTCAGTACATTGTCAGTGTTTTTTGTTTATCTTCCTGTCTTTCATAGTTGTCTCATATACGATAGTTACTTTTGCATTGCTATTGCATTCCCTGTGATGGTAACTTAAGTTGGAGGTGCTGTTGATGTCAACATCCGTACGTGTTTCATAGGATGTAGCAAGGTGAGCTGTCCTGTAGAACCCCATGCAACTAAGCTGACTGCACTTCAGACTGTTCATTGGAGAAACGCTGGACCTTGTGAGGGGTCTGTTTCCTGGAAAAGCAAATAAACACTTACAAATCCTATTTGGTTTGGAAATTATTTTTCTTTCCCTTTTCTCTTTTATCTGAGAGAGTAGTTGGGGGAGAAGTGTTTTTAAAAAAAGAAAATAAGAAAAAAAAATAACAAGCTGAAAAAAACCCATTGTCTTCCTTTCTTTTTAAATCTGAACATCTGGAGCAGGCTTCCCTCACATGCCTCTAGACATAGCACCAGCATAATAAGAAAACTTCAGACTGTAAGTAGTCCCTCCACGTATAATGCATCCTTTTGTCTTCTTTTTGCTTTGGAAAACAATATATATTCTTCTTTTTCCCTTTCTTTTGTTACCTTTTTATATACGTTTGTTTTCTTTCCTTATCAATTTGAGGGCTTGTATAAGCCTTAAATTAGAAAACTGTTCTTCTGTTGTTGCTTTCTAAGTAGTACTGTTCTGTGACCGTACAGCTTAGTTGGCATTTGTTTTACATTTGGTTCAAGATAGTTGTAGCTAGTCCTTAAAAAACGCGTTCTACATGCAACTGATTCAGAATATAAAGGACTTGCATTGACGTACTAGAAAGACCAAATAATGTGAGTTGGCAGAGAGCCATCACAGCAATCACTGGCTTTGTAAGGTGATGAAAATCTTGCGCATCTGCTTACCTAGATGCTAAGCAGAGCAGGAACAGGTGCCGCCTTTCCATACCTCACCTCAGCTAAAACACAGGAGCAGGAACGAGAGAGAGAGTTTCAGAAAGTGTTTCCAAAACCACATGCTGTTTAATTTCCAATTTTACAAAACAAAATGACTACGGGGACCAGAGGTTGGAGTGTTGTTCTGCTACCTAAAGGTATTGATTCAACCCAGAAATTGCTGGGGGTTGAGGGCTATATGTTCAGGATTTTGTTGCCTTTTTTCCCCCCTTCTGAGGGACTCTATAAAAAATGAGGCAAGGCTCAGGGGTGTTTTCCTCTCTTAAAGGGATCTCAGAGCCAAAGGTTAGAGAGCTAAAGTCAGAACTAATTAGGTTGTCAGAATTAGTCTGCACTGGAGAGTGCTGTGTGTTTATACATTTATTCATACATACACATGTGTGTGTGTATATGAAATATAAAACTAGGAAAAATACTGGCCCCTGTGAAAAGCTACAAGTCTATAATTTGGGTTTCTTCTACTGCCAAGGTCATGGCTCAGAGAAGGAACAGAATTATGTTTTCATAGAATCATAGACCAATTTGGGATCAGAAGGGACCTTTAAAGATCATCTCATTCCACCTCCCTTGTCTGTTGCATTGTAGTGTGCTGCAGAGTGACTTAATACTAGACCAGGTTGCTCAAAGTCCCATCCAGCCTGGTCTTGAACACTTCCAGGGATGGAGCATCTGCAGCTTCTCTGGGCAACCTGTTCCAACTACTCACTACCCTCACTGGAAATAACTTTCTTGCATCCAATCTAAAGCGACTCTCTTTCAGCTTAAAACTAGTGCCTCTTGTCCTGTCACTATAAAAGTCTCTCTATCTCTCCCTCTTTCTTTACAAGGCCCCTTTATATATTGAAAGGGCTCAATAGGGTTTTCCTGGAGCCTTCTCTTCTCCAGGCTGAACCACGGCAACTCTCTCAGCTTTTCTTTAGAGAGGAGATGTTCCTTATAACAACATCTGACAAATTTTACATGTGTGATGATTTTGAAGAATGCTTTTTTCCTTGAATAGTGAATTGAATAGACTGATCAACTGTATTAAGTTTAATTTCCTCCTAAAAATAATTATAGCTCATAATTTAAGTATACATTTATTAAAGTAATTTATATGTTTTTAACAATAAAAATGTTTGCTAATGATAAATTAGAGTAATATCAGTGGGAGATTTTTTAAAAAAAAAATTTGAAAGAAGTACATATTTGTGAAGAACTGCAGCGATAATTTAACTTACCTGGAAAGAGAAAAGAAATACTTAATTGTATACTGTAAATATATATTTTTAAACATATATAAGCCAATGACTTGCTTGTAATTTCCTGATGAGATTAAGCATAGTAGCTATGGCCATTATCAGAATGAAATCTGATGGTGTGAATTACTTTTCCTGGTGGAAAAATTAAACAGGATCAAAACATTATTCTCTAAGTCATAAAAAAATCTCTTTCTCTTAGCAAGCCATCCTGGTGGTACTGCTGAAAGTAACCATGGAGTTTGGTATGTAAGAAAATAATAGAAAGCCAAGTGAAGCTTGAACATTAAGTGGACCCCATTGCACATTGTGGATGTTGGCTATGCTGGGCTTTGCCCTAGACTCCTGCTGTAGTAGCATTTATATTGCTGAGAACTTTTATTTCTGGTCAGAACAGAAGAAAAAGATGTTTGAGATTTTCTTTTTCTCCCCAACTTTCAAAGTATTTTTTTTCCTCTCAGTTACTCAAACTCTGAGGAAGTAATTACAAAGAGATATGTCTTGTTTCTTGTCAGGCTGACTTGGCTGAAATACTGCAAATTTACTGTATAATTGAAGCAGAATGGGATGGAGGGGTAGGTGTCACAGCCAAATTCTAGTCACACTGTAGTATGTAGTTTCATAAACTACTTTGAAACAATTTCACTCCTTTTCCCCTTTTTTGTTATAGTGATGCTTTTATGAATTAATGATGCATGTGTGTTTCTTTTCTCTTACTATTACTGCATATGCATACTGTAAATGTCAGCTTAGGTGCCAAAGCCAAGGGAACAGTTCGTTTTGGCTCACTGCTTTATGCCACTATATCCTGTCTAAAGGGAGACAAAAGGAACTGCATCTGCCCAGTTTGTTTGGGTTTATGTTCTGTAAATATATGCTAGGTGAAAAACCGAAACTGTTGTTCTCATTCAGGAGTTGTCTTTTGAGAGGCAGTTTCCTAAGATGCTGCCATTTATTTTGCATTGAGGTGCACGTCCTAGAACATTTACTTTTCTTGTGCAATTGAAAAAGACTGATGTCGTGATGACATTTAAACCAATAGAATATGTGAAATTTAAAGGATGCTACTCTTAATACTCTTTTTTTCTTTCTTTTTTTGGTTCCCCTTTTAGAAGGGATGGATGTGAAAGTACCCTTCTGTGCACACTTTGGGTTCAAGACTGAGCTTTTGAGTTCAAGATCTGGATTTTAAATTCTTTTCATCTGCCTTCAGTAGTGCCACTGTGAATCTAGAGCTTCTTCATTAGAACTGATAATTTTAACTCAACATCCTCTGTCACAGAGTCCTGCTTTTGTTTTATTCCCAGTCAGAAATTGATGCCAAGTAGCTGTATCAGCGAAGGTCCTTACTGACTCGCCTATGTGAAGTTAGTTTAAAAAACGTTGCTAGCAATACCTTCCATTAGTCACTTTATGTAGATTATAGGCGTGTCTTCCCTCTGCTTCAATTACTGGTAGCCATCCTCCTGGAACATCTACATCACCTTTCCTTATATTTTATGTCAGCATGGAGATTGGTTTCTTCATCTGTGTTGAGCCAATTTATTGAAAGAAGAAAAACTGGAGGTGAACTTTCTCGATGTTCACTGACATATTAACGTTACTGGAAAGAGATGCCTTTGAAGCACTGTCCACGTAGTCCAATGTGTAACTATTTTAACAGCCTGTGAGCTGTGTACCTTGTATGGGCTCTGATGGCAGAGGTTACCAGATGGCAAAGTGGTAAAGAGCTTAAAAATTCCTTTCATGGGTACGGAAACCTGATTGTTGGAGGACTTTTGTTTTGGTTTTAAATGCTGCTCTGATGCTAGTTTCTGTTGTTGCAAAGTTCCATGGAGAGAATGTGGCTGTCTTGCACATTTGTGTAGTATCCAACGGGGAGTTTAAAGAACTCACTTTGGCTACTCTTGTGGTAAAAACGATTTTTGTCCAGTACTTGTAGCTACTTTTCTTTTGACACCAGTGCAGAAATTCACATAAAGTAAATTATTCTTAAGTTATTCTCAAATCTAATGATATTTGCTTTTTCTCTGTTAGAATTCTGTGCAAGAACTTAAGGTATTTTTGATTTGCAGAGAAGAGATAATTGTACTAATAATTTGTGTGCAAGTGTTAGGCTCATCACTTGCCTCAGTTGGAGGCAATAGATATGATTAATCTTTTGAAGTTCCAATTTTTTTTTTATTTATTTTTTTTCCCTCTGTTCCTCCCTACACTGGTTTTCACTTGAGAAGAAGTGAAAGTTTGGGTACCAGATTTTCAGTGGCTTCTTTTGAACACAGAGTGGGAGTATTCAGGAATATTTTCTTCATTTTGTGCCTTCATAGTGTAGATTTCAGCATTCTTCTTTTGTATGACTTTTACAACTACAGTTGCATCTACACGGAGCTGCTGCAGAAAAACTGTGGTGAAGTTTATTCTGCAAACAAATGGTAAAATCCAGTGCCTAGTGCAAATGCTGTTTTTCGCATAAGTTTAAGCAAATTATTACTTTATCTGCTTGAAATGTTATAACCTCATGCTGAAGGTGATCCTTACCATGGCCTCGCAGACGTGAGAGTCTAACCAGTGCTCAAGTAACTCTTGACGTCAGCATGCTTCAGCTTGTCAGATGCCTGCCTCACGCTGCTGTGACTTAAAGCGTGTATTCATTACCTCATGAAATCAGGAGCCAAATCCACCCTTAAAAAGGGAGGTCGATAGGTACCTGCTCTGTTGTGAACAAGAGCACGTGCCTACAGCATATCATCTCAGCTCTGCACCCTCAGCCATGTGGGCTTCTGCTGGCCTGTATGTGTATGTCTGATGGTGGCTGGCCTGTAGCAACAGGTGTGGGGATGGGGGCAGGAGGAGAGCAGGGAACTAGAAAACAGAGAAGAAGATACTGTCAGTACTTCTCATGACCATGTGAAATAAGCAGACATGCAAAATGAAAACAGAAGAGAAGGTTGTGTACGCTTCAGCAGAGGTTGGGGATTTATTACTTTAATTTGTAAAAAAAAATTAAATTGCAAGTGTATATGCACTTCAAACACCCAGTTCAAATTACTTGGGCAGGCTATTAAAATCAGCTTTATTAAGAAAGCAATTCTCTATGTAGCCTTATCGTGTGCTAACATTTTTATCTTTTACCTGCAATTTCTAAGATTTTTATCCTCTAGCAGAACTGGTATAGGCTGTTCTGCACTGAGTGCAGGACTTCTAATCTCATGGAATAAATTCACAGACAGTTTTGTAAATCTGAAATACAAATTTATTCAAACTAGCTTAGTGAAGCAAATTTTGGGGTTTAGCTGGAAATAGAACATCTTGCACATCAGAGAACCAAATTATGTATCTGATTATTTAAGAATTTGCATAGAAATAAGAAATTATGCAGAAATCAAAACATAATGTTCATTGGAGTTTGGACAAGGGCATTAAAGAGACTTGGGGTTACACAGAGTAGAAAATGAAGGCAAAGTCTTTGATTTATTCTACTTTTATTGAGATTATGTCCAAAGAAGGACTTCTTTTTTATCCCTCCTTCTTCCCTTCTCATATGGCCTTGAAGTGTAGCATTTCTATCCATTGTATGGGAGACATTGGCCTTAAAATATCATTGACAGTACTGGGTATATTGAGATCCATATCACTGATCAATTTGAAATTTGTTTTTTAATGCTTTTTTACCTTCCTGAGATGTTTGCTTATTCTTGCAGCTATAAACAATGCTCAAATGGATTTTAACATAAGTATGATTGCATCTGTTTTGCTTGAAACACAGCTCATGGATAAAGTTTATGCTTAGGGAAGTAAGAAAGCCTATAAAAAATGTCTATAGTTACATAAAACATGGGTAGCATAGGTTCTCTTCACTTGTAGACGAAGGATAAGAGACTAGTGACAGAAATTTTAAAGCCAGCTGCAGGCAAAGAACCATCATAGTATTACATGTAACACCAGTGAAATATTTTGGAAAAAAAATCATTAAAGACAAACTAGAAATGATTTTGTAAGAAAATGAACAGTATGATGCTTGCCTTTGAATTTCATAGGAGAAAAATGAGACAAGCTCTCTGAATTAATTTTAATCATGCTGAAATGTTTCTTGAGATGAGTACAAAATGTGTGAATCTTTCTTTTTTTTAGAAATAATTTTTGTCTTGCTGTCACTGAATGTGACTTGGCTTGTGGGTGTCAGATGATCTTACAGATGTTAGATGAGCTTATGCATGAAGAGAGACAATGTAGAAGAAGGTACAAAGTTGAAGGGAGAAGCATAATTACTGAAGTAAAAATGATGATGAGAATTCTGTGGGAAGATATATAGGAAGGGAAAATGCACATGGGTTTTTGAATAAGGTAAACAAAAACTATGAATTTTAAGCATAATGAAGTAACTAGGCATTTAGATTGGGAATGGATGTCTTCAGTACTAAAGAATTATTCTCAAATAAATATAAGAAGATGAGGAAGGTAAACATCAGATCTGGAAAAAGGAAGATGTGATGGGCAGGTCTGCATTTAAGCTCTCATGTTTAAATGAAAAGCAAATGACAGATTATAGTGATGCTGTGAAACAGATCTAAAAGGCAGCCCTAACTCCCTGCACTTGCAGGGACTTGTGACAGTGGAGTTGTACTTAGTGGTGAAGGTGTACATACGGTCAGACATCCTCATCCTTGAAGAACTTAAAAGGAAATCTTAACTGAAAGCCTTTGAGGATCTTCCTTGTTCTCTGGGTTCTTTGAGATGAATGTGAAGCATCTTACAAATGACTAATTAAAACAAAACAAATTAACTCTTTGTTTTAAGGACAAGCCTGTACTTAAAATATTTGTGTAATCTTAGCAGAGGAGGAGAATTTATCAGATTGGACAGCAAGGCACAGCGCCCAAGCTGATGGCCAACACAAGGGAGATCATAAAAGGGCATTGTGCAACTAGTTAGGGACTATTGGCCTATAAGGTTGTAATGGACTTCCTCGTGAAGCAGATCACCTGTTGACCTTGGTACAGCTAAATTGTAAGAAAGTAAAAATATGGCTGCAGTTCACAAACACAGATTTGTAACATGCAGAACATGGATCGCCATGGAATAAGGAGCTGCGGATTAAAGATCAAAATCAGGAAGGATTCCTCCTTTAAGCGAAGAAAAGGGGAAGAAGAAACAAAACGAACAAATGAAAGCCAAACAAGCTGTATAAATACAAACCATGAAGTATCACTAGGGAGGCATTTTTAAGAAGAGAAAAAATTTTGGAAGGGGTAAAATAAATAATCAGGGAATCTCATTTCATTCCAGCTATAGGACAGAAGTATAATTTTGTGATAATTAAAAACGAACAAAAAAAAACCCAGAAATATTTTTCCAAGCTAGTACTTCTTTACTAGTAAGGTATGTACAAGGTACCTTGGAAAATGGATTTTTCCACAAATTACATGACTTACTTTTATCCTTGGGGTGTGACAGAGGGTGGAGAAAGAAAATGGTTTCTTTGTATCAGTCTTGGTGATAGAGGAAACGAAAATACTAGCATTGCACTATAAAAACCCCGGAAAATTAGTTTTGCTTAGATAGCTGATATAGTGTTGCTATACACTGCATCTCACCAGATATGCCTCACAACTCTGTGAAAATGCTAAATGTTTCAAAAAGGTTAAATTAAAGCACTAGACTTTGCAGTTATTAATTGTTTTCATTGAGAAGATACTTACGAGATTAAATATTCCTTGGAGATGAATGCGTGAGAACTAGCATGCTTTTAGTAAAGGCAGGTGAGGTTCTCACTGCATGATGAATCATCACAGTAGATGTCCAGCTTTGGCTGGAATAAAAGTAGAATGTGTGGCAGTTGGAAGAGGGGACAAGGCCACTCATGAGAACTACAAAAATGTACTGAAGCTATGAAAGGAGAAAATTGGAAAGGCCAAAGCCCACCTAGAGCTCAACCTGGCTTCTGCTTTGTTAAAGACAATAAAAAATGTTTCTATAAAAAACAGCAAAACGAGGACTAGGGAGAATCTTCATTGGATACAAGGGGAAACAACAACCAAGTGTGAAGAAAAGGCTGAGGTGCTGAATGACTTCTTTTCCTCAGTCTTTAGTAGTAGGAGTAGTGTTCCCTGGGTACCCAGCCCCTTGAGATGGAAGACAGGGATGGGGAGCAAAATGAGACTTCCATAATTAAACAGGAAGTGGTTATCAACCTGTTACATTGCTTAGACATACACAAGTTTATGGGGCTGGATGAGCTCCACCCAGGAGTACTGAAGGAGTTGGGAGATGTGCTCAGCAAGACACTTTCCATCCTTTATCAGCAGCCCTGACTAACCAGGGAGGTCCCAGTGCACTGGAGGTTAGCAAATGTGAACACCCATCTACAAGAAAGTCTGGAAGGAGGATTTGGAGAACTACAACCTGCCAGTCTGACCTCTGTGCCAGAGAAGGTTTTGGAGCAAATCATCTTGAGTGCCATTACACACCATATACAGGACAGGTAGGTGATTGGATCCAGTCAGCATGGGCTCATGAAAGGCAGGTCCTGCTTGACAAACCTGATCTCCTTCGATGACAAGGTAACTCGCTTACTGGATGAGGGAAAGGCTGTGGATGTTGTCTACCTGGACTTCAGTAAAGCCTTCAACACTGTTTCCCACAGCATTCTCATGAAAAAGCCTGGCTGCTCGTGGCTTGTATGGGCATATGCTCTGCTGGGTAAAATGCTGGCTGGCTGGGCCCGAGGAGCAGTGGTGAATGGAGTTAAATCCAGTTGATGGCCAGTCAAAAGCGGTGTTCCCCAGGGCTCAGGATTGAGACCAGTTCTTTTTAATATCTTTATCAATGATCTGGACAAGTGGATCAAGTGCACACTCTAGTAAGTTTGCAGATAACACCAAGTTGGGTGGAAGAGATGAACTGCTTAAAGGTAGAAAGGCTCTTCAGAAGTACTTGAACAGGCTGGATCAATGAGCCAGAAAAACCCCATGCAACTCTACAAGCTTGGGTAAGAGTGGCTGGAAAGCTGCCTGGCAGAAAGGGACCTGACAGTGTTGCTCAACAGCTGGCTGAACATGAGCCAGCAGTGTGTCCAGGTGGCCAAGAACACCAACAGCGTCCTGGCCTTTATCAGCACTAGTGTCTCCAGCAGGAGCAGGGAAGTGATCGTGCCCCTGTACTCAGCACTGGTGAGGCCACAGCTTGAGAACTGTCTTCAGTTTTGAGCACTGCAGTATTAGACAATGAAGTGCTGGCATGGACCCACAGAAGGGCAGTGAAGCTGGTGAAGGGCTTAGAGCACGTCTTATAAGGAGCAACTGAGGGAACTGTGGTTTTTTAGCTTGAAGAAAAGCAGGCTGAGGGGAGACCTTATCGCCTGCTACAACTACCTGCAGGTTGTAGTGAGGTGGGTGCCAGTCTCTTCTCTCAAGTAACAAGTGACAGGACTAGAGGAAATGGCCTCAGGTTGCGCCAGGGGAGGATTGGGTTGGATATTAGGAAAAATTTCTTCCCTGAAAGGGTTATCGAACACTGAAACAGGCTGCCAGGGAAGCAGTTGAATCAAAATCCCTGGGCATGTTTAAAATTAGTTTCGATACGGTGTTTAGGGACATGGTTTAGCATTGGACTTGGTAGTGTTAGGTTAATGGTTGGACTCAGTGATACTAAAGGTCTCTTCCAACCTAAACAATTCTGTGCTTTGCTGTTTACCCAACATACCACAGCTCAACGTTTCTCTAAGAAAATACTCAGCATAGTGAACATTTTGGAATCTAAGTAGATCCCAAAGGTTTCATGAAAGTGGATCTTATTTAGTGTTGGGAGGGACACAGACAAATCCCTGTTCTTCAGTGTTTTTTTCCAACTTTAATGTCTGTGGATCCTTCACAGTGAAATGATATGAGCCAGCATTCCAACATCATCTTCTGTGGCTTCCTGTACCTTCTTTGTTTTGTCTTTCAGTCTCTTGGTTAATGTTGAAGAAATTGTTTGGAGATGCTGTGTTCCTCAACAGCATTCTCTTCCAGTTCTGTTTTCAGTAGGGAGGCACTTTTCTGGGCCTCTGTGTGCCAGCTCTGGTAGAAATCTTGCATTGTTTATTAGTCTAATCAATCCTGCTCACTGCCTGGTCTTGTTTGGCAGCTTTCAAAATGACTGGTTGCTGTCAGTAGTAATTTCACTGTTTCTCTCTGTCTTGTGATAAACTGTTGACCACGCTAAGTGCAAGTCACCTCTACAAACTGGTAATAAGTGCTGCATTACTTCAGGGAATGGTTGATTTGGCATATGGTTTCCAAGCAGGAAGACTTTACAGACTTCCCAGGTGGACCCCTTTACAGTTCTACAATCTCAGGTTGATTTTCATCAAAAAAGACTTTGTAAGCACTTCAAGTTCCTGAAAGTACAGTTGCAGCATACAGAAGTATATGGATTTCTGTCCAATCATGTTTTTGTCTTACTATCTGATGAAGAAATTAGATTACAAGTGTTAACATCCAAGACTTCATTAGCTATTCTGATCTTTGCTAATTCCATATTAGTTAGTTCTTTTCAAGTGAGCTGTGTCTTTAATAACACTGATTTCGTGACGTGTTTCCCTCAGATCTAGTTGCTGTTATTTGTGTTGGAGATAAGCTTTATTCTTATGGCTGTGAACACCAATGTTTTCCAGATCATTATGTGCTATTAAAAAGCACAGTTTAGAATCAATACAGAATATGAGATTTGAAGGTCAGATAGTATTTGTACAAACCTCAAATGCACATAAGAGAACCTTTTGCTACCTTGACTAGAAAAACTGCTACTCCATAGAGATACATGTTAAGGGCAGGGGTTTTTAATGTATATGGAGATTTTCTAAACTTGTGTGGTGCTTTGCCAGTTCACAGAAACACAGAGGTCACTATTTAATTTAAAAATGTACAGTAAGTAAGACAATAAAATACAGTATCTGGGGAAGAATCTTTCTTTAGAAGACTTTCAATTTGAAGTACTTTGTGGAGTTTATATTTTTCTAAGATAATTGCTTTGTGTTGGTTTTTTGGGGTCAATATTAGAGAAGACATTACAAAATCACTCATCTTTTTTCCAGTATACCATTTTTTGTGTGCTTTGCTGAAATTATCTTTTCTATTCAGCGTAGTCTGTTCAACCAGCTGATCCCAAGGCTTGTCGCTGTAAAGGTTAAGGAAGCACTGTCAATGTCAATAAGCAAATAATAAGCATGGTAGAATGACTTTTTTTCTTCTTCTTAATGAAGTCAGAAAACAAAAAAAGGGAGAGTGTTTTGAAGAAGCACATTGTGGTGTTGCATTGCAAATTGTATTCAGTTAAGAAAAAGAATAGTACTGCATTTCTGTAAATGTTTTATGAAACGTTTACACAGGCATTTGTCAAGTTTAGCCTTATAATAAGACTTCATTCCATCTACTCATCTTTGTTATACATCATCTTCGGTATGCATCTTCTGGTGCACCTGTTTTCTGTATTTCAGTCTGTTCATGAGTGAGAAATCAGTTCCAGAAGAGAGAATTCCTACAGTACCAATTCCATAGCTGTGTAAATCATTGCAGTATCATCTTTCTTCAGTATATGTGGGGTATTTTTTCTTATATTGAAATGTCTGACTTGTGGCAGGAGGTGAATTTCCTGTTAAATGGAATAATTCAACAATGGAGTAATCTTTTATTTTCAGCAGTTTGGATCTAACTGACCATTGTTTACCAGCTGGAAGATGTTGATGACTATGTGTAGGGCAGTACAGAGCAGGCAGCAGCTTGTGCACCACTGATGCATCTCCCTTAAAATCTCATTTAAGAGGCCACAGGTTCACTGAGTGTAGTCAGAACTGTTTGCTTGCTCAGTGAACATGGTGCCTTCCTTCATACTGGGTATGGACTGTCTCAGTTAGACAAGAGCTTTGTAATACGGCTAGAATTTTAAAGAAATTATGAGGAGTCTGGTTTTCTACAGTCTGTTCTGTAAGTTGTATGCTCAATTACCTTCATGCTTGGGGAAATAACTATTTTTAGGATAAAAATTCGTCATGTAAATAGTCAAACAAAACTTCAGTTCTGAGGAAACCTTTGGCATTATGACTATCAATTTAAATCTGTATTCTAAATAACATCTTATAATTGGTTTGTTATTTGTACTCTGCGTATGTATGACTTGTGTTCAATGTACAATATAAAAGTAGAATTTTAAATCTTATTAACAGTATGTACTTTTTTTTTCTGTACATTTCTTGTTTTGGCCCTTAAATTCAAGGTATCCAGTCCTAATTTCAAAAATAATCCTGATTTTTATTTTTTTTTTAATATTATGTACATTGTCTTGCAATACATGTCTTGAAAGCAATTGCACCTGAACACAAAAATAAATTATTGAAGAGAAAGTTTTGTCGTGGATTTGTTGTACAGCAAGAGCTCTGTTCACATCTACCAGCTCAAACAGAGCTTAATAATGTGGGATTGTTCCAGTTGGTGGGCTGGCCTAATGTGACAGACTAATGGCGCTTTGCCTTGTAACTCCTGAACATCAGTCCTTCTGAAGAAGACAACTTTGATTCACTTGGGGTGTGCTCGGCTACACTCCGTTGCTTCCTGCCAGTAATTCTGAGTGTTTTGCTGACCACTTCTGAAATACTTTGGGCATGGAGTGTTTAGAATCTGTTTTCCTTCCTTTTTGTGCACTTGCAGCACCTAGCATTTGTTAACGGGCCGTGGATCTGCCTCTGAATGCTGGCTATATTGCACACCTGAATAGAAATGGGAGAAAACAGTCTGCTGTAACAAAATCATGGAGTGAAAGTCTGAAGTGGTTCTTTGTAAAAGTTCCAGAGGTTTAGTAAAATAACGTAGGAAATGAAACACAATTTTGAAATAGTATTTTTCCACGTGTTCTTGAATTTACAGTTTTTTTTAAGCAATATGATTTGCATAAAAAGTAATTATAAATTATTAATCTAGTAATTATATATATTATACATTTATATAAAATAGGTATTATGTATAACTATGTAGTATCTTGCCAAAATCATATTCAATTTCCCTGTCAGACCCTTTGAAGATAGAGGGACAGAAGTCTGAATTTACTTCCATAGAAATAATTTTGTATTCTCACTCACAAAATATTGATTTATCACTGGCATAGTCCTGAAGTTAAGTCAACATGCTTAACCAGTATCAAGGTTACTTCTCCTGTTTTTTTCATACTTGGGCTGCTCAATTTGACTCCTTTTCATGAGCTCATGTGGCTTTTGTCCGTTTGGTTAGTAAGATTTGTGTTTGAGCCTTTGCAGCTTTCCATAGTCCATTGCTTAAATCTCATGTAACTTGCAGCCACTGAGGGGTGGCAGTGCTCCTTTGGTTATGCACCAAGTCCATTCCATATCTCCACAGCATGGAGTGAAAATAAAGGTCTTGTTTCCATAGCAAGCTCTGGTGTAATAAATTTTCCCTGATTTAGATGTGCACTGTGGAAACAATAGCTTTCCATGAAAAATACATAAGTTTTCCATATATTAAACTCTTTAGATGGCATTTTTCTTTTGTTTTACTGTGTCCTGGGAATGGAGGGCTCAATTTGGTCACCTCGACACAGGTGCCAAATGCCATTTGAGACAGCCCTAGTTCTTGCAATTCCAGCATAGCAGATAGGATACAGGACCTAGAAGAGACTCCTCTTGGAATGCCACCTGGAGTCCAGGCAGGATTATCCAAAGGCCTCTCAAACAGCAGGTAACCTCACCAGGGAGACTGGTAACCCATGGTTACCTTTACTGTAGTTATTTTTGAATTCTGTATTGTGAGAAGTCAACATAAAAAAGTAATAACTGCTGTGTTGTATCTGACTGTCCTGCCACTAAGAATTGCCAAAGGCAAATGATTAGAAAGGAAGATCTGAAGAAGGCAAGTGCACGTTAATGATTTTTAGCACAGTACCACACTACTTTGCAGAAGCAGCGTGGTTCTGTATGTTTGTTTAGGAATCTAACTACATTTTTCACAACTGAAAACTTGTACATGCCTAGCAACTGCAGGAGCATTTCACAAGGGCTTCAATAGCTGAGTGATGTATAAAGTGCCCCTTCCTTTTGTCTGTGTGGAACTTCACTCACTCACATCATCTGGTCTCCCTGCCCGTGCAACCTAGGATCTTAGGGAATTTTCTCATTCAGCCCCTCAGCTCTTGTCTTTTCTGGACCAAAGAGTTCTGATGTGTGTCCCTGTTCCTTATATGGGGGCCAGTCATAGAATTATGGAATGTTTTGTGTTGGAAGGGACCTTTTAAAGGTCATCTAGTCCAACCCCCTTGCAATGATCAGGGACATGTTTACCTGGATCAAGTTGCTCAGAGCCCTGTCCAGCCTGACCTTGAATGTTTCCAGGGATGGGGCTTCTTTGCCTATGGTTGTCTCTGTCTTTCCATTTCTGCTGTATCCTTTTAATGGAAGGGAACCAGAGCTGATGACAATATTCAAGATGCAGGTGAACTATTGCTGTTTACTGTCCAGTCATCCAGCCTTGTAAGGTCCTCTGCAGTTCTTCCTACTGACCAGTTTTCTGTAATACTTTCTATTCAGTATCATGAGTAACTTTCATTACCTGTTGTGATCCAGAAAAGGGAATGAGCTGTAATGATTGTACTAAACAACTCTAGCTCAGAACCCAGCTATCTCCAGAAATCTGTCAGGGATTCCTATGGGAAGAAGAGCTTACCCTCTCTTCACTTTTGTTTGTTCTCTCATATGTAATTAGTCACCCATGAAGGGACTTCTCATCCTGTGTAACATGTCTCTAATTTACCCAAAAACTTTCAGTGAAGAGCTCTAGAAAGGCTTTGGCACAGCCTGCCACATCATCCTTGTATCCATGTTGGAACATTACATCTCAGATAAGTGGTCTACTAGATGGACAGAAAACTAGCTGGTCATCAGGCTGGGGATGTATCCTGTGCCCTTGTCTTTTTTAATTCTTCATCAGTGACATGGAGCAGGAGATTCAAGGCACTTTCATCGTGTCTGTGGATGACAACAAGTTGAGGAGGAGGGAGCTGACAGTGACGTTGTGAGGCTAGGCAGGTCACTTGGCCTTGAGTCTGGAACGACAAACAGCTGTTGGTACATCCCATCCTGGGCACTTGAAGGTCATGGTGGACAGTAACCTGAGTTACTGCTGCTGCAGCCAACAGCTTCCTGGGTTACACTAATAGGAGCACAGCCATTATGTCGAGGGAGAGGTTTATTTACTTTTATTCAATTTTTGTTATGCTGTGCCTAGACTACCATGCACAGGTTTGGGGGACACCCCAATACAGGAAAGACATCAATAAACTGGGGCCAATCCAGCAAAGGGCCCCCAGGCTGGTCAGTGGCAGGAACACTTGGTCTGTGAGGAGAGGCTGAGAAAGTGGGCTTGTCAGCCTGGAAAAGATGACATAGGGAGACCTAGCAGCCACTTTCATCTGTCTGTGAAGAAGTTACCAAGAATACCAAGGCAGGCTTTTTTTTGCCGAGCTCTGTGGCTGCAGGTTGACTCATTAACAGAGAGGAGATATTCTGACTTGACTTAAAGGGGACAAAAGTTCATTATAAGTGTAACTCAGGAGCAGAAAAGATTGCTTGGAGAGGCTGTAGAATCTTCAGTCTTGGTTGTTTCAAGAGCCAGTTGGACAAAGTCCTGGACAACTTGGTCTTGAACTTTGATCATCTGGCTGATGCAGATCATCCTAATCTGCTTTGGTTAGGATATTGGAGAAGAAAACCTGCTGAGGTCCCTTCTGACCTGAGTAATTAGTTCTGTATGATCATTGTTCATTGTATACTTGCATATTTATTACCCACATTCTTACCTGCGTGTTTATTAATACCCAAGTTCTTGGCTAAAATAAAAATAATTTTGTTTAAAATTATTATCCTATGGAGAACAGATCTGTTCATATTGTCATTCAGCATTCACTTGGCTGAGTTCTTATTTTAATACACAGACACAGCTAAAAAGCAAGTAAAAATAATGTCATTTTTGCAAGGGATTCTAGTTTGGAATAAATGCTTCTCGCCTTCACTGGAGTATTACATCATCTCCTTTTCAAAAGGAAAAAAAAAATCAACTCTATCATAAATGCTGCATACTTTGCATAATAATTTTTGTACTGAATTTGCATGCAGATATATTTCTGCTGAAAATAATGTATGTAAAAATCTCCAATGATACTTAACTCTATATATGAAGCAGAAAAGGTATAGGAAAACGTTGGATGTTTTCATGTCAGGAGCAATTTCCACTACTGGATATTTATGCTTCTCTTTCCAGACGTTTTGAATAACCTTTTGATTATATAGCATTCCCCTGATGAGCTTGTTTGTTGGTATATTTTGTTCTGCATCTCAGATGCAATTCATCTTACCTAATTTTAACTACCTGAAAAGGTAGTCATCGATTTTAAAATAGTTGCCTAGGCACCTGCTACAGGTAATAGATAAGATTCCTCCTCTCCCCAAACATGAGTCATCCTGTCTGCCTTACAGGCTTGTCTTGTGATAGAATTAATCACTCTGCAGAAGCACCTATTTTTATCATAATAACTAGGAGGAGACTAGAGGCGACTAGCTCTTACTGGACACCTAGTTTTATGTGCTAATTTTTCACATCTCTACATCCAGACTCATTCTATGTTGTATTTCCTTTCCCAAACATCAGTGAAACACCTTGGAGGAATAGAAGTGAGCCTGCTGAAAAAGAGCTTGTTGTTAGATTCTTTATATCCATTTTAGGGCTGTTGGTAGCTGGTGCAGATTTCCATTTCTGCATAGCGTTTTGGAATGTGTCCCAGCTCAGGCCTGAAGCACAGATAGTACCTGGGAGTGACAACTCATTGGAAACATGAAGTCAGTAACAGTCTCTTGTTCTAGATACAGAGTGGGTTCTTTGCAAGGGATGATGGAGTGGCAGCACTTGGGTTTTTTTTGGGTTGTGTAGGGGTGTGTGTGTTTTTCATCTTCCCCTTCTCTGGATATCTCACGGGAGGCATTAGAGACATTACTTCCCTTCTTACTTCAGTACTGGAGTATAGTGACAACCTCAGAGTTGTCAACAAAAGATAGCAAAGCAACATTTCATCTTAGGTGACAGGATTCTTCTAATATGCTAAGGGCTGAATTAATGCAGCAAGTGCCCATATTTCTATTAAGCTTACTGCTGTGTTTTGTTTTCTAATCAATGGTAATAGTCATAGGCTTATCCACATCCAATATCTCTATTTCTTGGGCCAGAGATGTATCTGAACAGTGTAGGTATCATCAGGAGACTGAAGAAAGAGTAGAAATGATGTGTTTTGGAATTTCCTTTTCCTTTGCTTCTTGACCACTTTCTAGACCTAAGAGATTCATGCTGGATACATGCCTCTTTTCTTCTCCCCTGGTAATATGCGAGTCCTCTTCAGGACAGGTCAGATATATAAGAATCCACTTCGGATTACATCAGATGAAATCTGAAGTATTACTTCTTTCTTTTCTTTCAGAAAGTATTTGAAAGCAAGTTCTTTATTCTAGCAGAGGAACTGAGCATACTTTGTAGAAAACTCCTGTAATTCCTAAGTACCTCTAAAAGCCCAACTTGAACTCATGGGCTGAAGGTAATGGTGCTAATGCTTAGTGTTCAAAGACTGCCTGTAGCTGAACAGTGAAAGCAATACCCCATCAGCTCAATATATAGAATGTATCTGATGGTTTAAGGTACAAGACAGGAAACAGCTGTCTGTGCTGAGATTTATCTTTCGTGGGAAACAGTGTAATAAGTGTTCATTTAATAAGATTCACTAGAATGACATCTTTTGAGGTTGTATATTCAAACACCTCTAACAAATTCTAACACCTTTAATAAAGGAAATGGATAATCATGAATATGGCAAATCTGAACAGCTATTTCTAGCCTTGTATGGTTATTTTCATTTGGTAAGTCTTGCTGATCATCAAACAATGATTTGTTGCCTATTTTAAATGATTTATTTTGGGTGTGGCTTTTTTGTTTTTTGAAAGTGAAGGGCAAAAGGCGAAACAGTCTTCATTAATAAGTGGCCTTAAAGAGGCTGTGAAGTTCAAACTACTGCAGCTTTAAGTCACTGCAAGGTGTACGAGAGAGCATCAGAACTGAGAATAGCCACTGCTGCTCCCAGCTGGCTTTACTGCGGGCCTGGAAACCTCCAGTTGAATTTCTTGTTCCTGTGTATGTTTGGACTAACAAACACCAAGTCTCTTATCAAATAACAGTATCAAAAAATTTTGAATAATTTATTTTGTAGTCAGAAAATAATTGCCTATGTTAAATTC
This sequence comes from Merops nubicus, assembly GCF_000691845.1. Lineage (NCBI taxonomy): Eukaryota > Metazoa > Chordata > Aves > Coraciiformes > Meropidae > Merops > Merops nubicus. The sequence continues at coordinate 26,033 of NW_008619341.1, read as the reverse complement.
TGTGCTTGTTTGGGCATATTGAATTCAGCAGAGATCTGTGTATTATGTTTTTATGATATTTTTGTCCTGTCTTTTCTTAATTTGTATGGTCCGTAGGCCAGTGGATCCTCAGTTGCAGTTGAAGGCTCTAGATGCTCCTATAATACAAATAATGATTTTGCTGCTGTGTCCTGTAGAATGTAAACACTTGCAGAGCTTTTAGAGACATTTTTTATAATGCAAGCAGAAAAAATCTTTTACAGAAATACAGTTCTTGGAAATGCCTGAACTGTTCAAGACTGTGGGGGGGGTGTGTGTGCTTAATTATGAGACAGCTGCTTGGAGTATTTCAGCCCAAACAGTAAGCTTGTGGAAAGTGTGAGTGGCTTAAAATAGGATCTTAAAATGTGAAGTGCTAAGCACTACTAGCTCTGCCTGTAACTAGAAGAGGAATCTAGAAAGAAAATTGTGAAACTTCCTCACTCAGCTTCATGTCATGAAATACTTCAATTCCACCAGAGCTGTTTTTAAACGGTGCTTCCAGCAAACTTGACTCTGTGCTGTTGCTGACTGCTTTCCTAGAAGCTGTTGTGTCTCAGGTCTGCACTTCTCACCTTCCCCTCCTCACCGGCTCCCTTTTGGGACTCCACACCTCTCGTCTTGGTCCAGGGTGGGAGTGGGAAGAGGAGGCACATGGAGGAGTGGCACCTTCCTTCTTGGGTTCCTGCCCATGTAGTTGGCCTCCTCCCCAGTATTGCTGGATAGTGCTCTGGCAGTACATCCCTGAATGTGATGTTTACTTAACTTGTGCAGAGTTTTTTTAGGATAAAGAAACTGAATTTTCTCTTACATGTAATTTGACAGGATGAGCTTGTAAATAAAATCATAAATACAATTTAGATTCTGTAGATATAAGCAGATTAGAGCATCACGTACATACATTCATGTAGTGTGCGATGTAGGTAGCTAAACCTTGGTGTAAGGTAGGCAGCCAAAAAGGACATGGGAAAATGTCTGTAACTTCAAGCAGTTATGTGCATGTCTTTGCAGGGGCAGTGAAATGCGTCTGCTTTGAGTGGATGTTCCTGTCCCAGCCACTTCACAGTGCAAAGGAATTCAATGTTGTCTTAAATCAACCTTGCAATGTAAAAGGGGGATGGCAGTTGCTATACTGCTTCAGTTTACACAGGACTTGCACCTTGCAGTAATTTGGCATTAATTCTGTTGAAGACTTGGACAGTAATTCTTGTTTGAAAATAATAATCTGAGAAGAAGGAATGGTTAAAAAGTTGATCTGCATGGAGATTTGGATAGAATGCTACGGAATGATGTGTACTGAATTGAATATATTGATTTCTTTTCTGTACCACTGATTAATTTAGGAAAATATTTACACAGTGTATAATAAAACTCCAGTACAGATAAGGCACAGTTAATTTTCAGTTCTATGCAACTGGCTGGTTTAAACCTAAGTTATTGAGGGAAGAGCTGACTTCTCTAGTTGCCACTACAATGTCATTATTGTTTCCGATAGCTTAGTGTACCCTTTAATAACGGGCCTGTTGTTCACCAACGCTTTCTGCCATATGTGCTTGGTAACTCCTGTAAAAGTAAACAGGCCCCTAAGACAAGACAGTGATATTATAGTATTGTAAAATAAGGCCATAATTTTAGGCTGTTTGAGAGACCTATTGCAAGTTCACTTGCCCAGAGTACTTGTGCATTAAAAAGGTAATCGTAATTAAAGGCTAATGTTGCTCTGTTGGTTCAGCTGTTTATCCTCACTGAAAAAGACGGTCTAGTATCTCCTCTCTAGGAAAGTTTGTGGCTCTTAAGACAACATATTCCTGACACTGAAATAAGAAATTTCACTGAGCTTCAGACAGTGCTGTGGGACTGTTCCTTTCAGTGAGTTACTGTGGTACTTCTCGGTTTTTAAGAATTGCTTCACTAGCCTGTTGATGTCAGATGAGGTAACCTTTCAGTTGTGGTCTTGTAGGCAAAATGGCCACGTATAAGCAAGATGTAATGAATGTTCCTCTCAGAGCTTAAACTGTCAGTCTGAGTCTCCCTCACACTTCAGTCTGTTCTGCTTGTGTTTGGAAAAATGCTCTATGTCTCCTTCTTAAGCAACAGCAAAATCCTTATGTTATACTGCTTTCCACCTTTTGTCACCTGGCAGCAAAAGCATTTCAGTGAACATATTCTGCACTTCCTTCCTTGCATGTTTTGACTACCACTTGCTTATAGTTATTAACTTCTTTCTGCTATTTCTATATGCTGATCTGAGTATTCCTGTTGATATTTAAGTTGCTATATGCTGTGTTGCTCTTTTTGGTCTTATGTACACTTTGTAGTCTTTAGGGTTAGCAGATTCCTTAGGTTTTATTTTGTACATTCCAAACTAATGAGTTTTCTGAAACAAAGTTTCAAAATCCCTCATCTGAAAGGATAAGGATCCTTCTCATGAGAAGTTCTAAGCTGGTGGTGAAGGTTGGCAGGAATTCTTAAATGACCCTAAAAACAGTTGGCTGTGAGGGTGTTATGCAAGGGTTTATATTTGCCTGTATTTTTCCCCCACAATTTTTGCTGTCATTTAACAGATTACCCACCTATCCATACTGAAAATAGGAAGAAAAAGAAAGACTTAATATAGACAATCTGTTTTAAGTCTTGCAAGTGATGTGTTTGTGTCATGTAATTTAAGAATGTACTCAACATATGTCCATAGTTAACACTGTAAATTCATATGCTTTTAGTGTGGCAGAGTGAAGACTGAAACTATCAGACTAATTACAGTCTTATACATCTTAAACATACATATTTTTATTCTTTTCCATCAATTAGGTATCTCCTGGATAATAATACTATTTTGCCTAGAAAGAAACGAAAATAGTAGTTATGTGCTGTGTAGGGATGCTTGGTTTGGTTGAACAACTATGTGAAGAGATGAGTAATTTTGAAACTTCCAGACAGACTATCCAAAAAGAAAATGCAAATTATTGTTCTCTTTACATCACAAGATACAAGTAGATGTGTAGCCTCTTATTTTATGTACTTTGCTGTAAATTGCTCAGTTAATTCTACAACATCTGGCTGTAGGTTTTCAACCAAACAGTTTTAGAGACATGCCATCACATTCTCATGATGGTTATCATTGTCGATTGAAATGTAATCCAGTTAAATCCAAGCTTTCAAACCTGGTTTATGTACATAAAGTATACTTAGTAAAACATTATGCATTAATACAAGGGCTTCTGCCTCTGCTTTCTGGCAGGCAGAGATCCAGAGACAGCTCTCTACTCTGCTGGGATTTTTTACCGTCGTGTTTCTAATGCACTTTATTAGTTGATGTGTTGCCAGAAATTTCTTTCAGCATTTATTTCTATGAAAATCCTGATTCCATGCTTGGGAGCACACAGAATATTCCTTTTTTTTTTGGAGTTTATAAAAATAGCTAGGATTTTACTGAAGGAATTTCTGCTTTTTCTCCATTAAGGTGTACATGCTGTCATACAGATCAAAAAATGTTTGACTCTCAGGAGGGCTGGATTTGTGTCTGATCTGCTTTAGATTTCTGTTACATCTTAACTAAATTCTTCTGGCACATTGTGCCCCCTGTAAGAGGGGAACAGTAGCTCTTCACTCAAGAGCGTGGGGATGGCTGATACAGTAACACTCCTTATACCCCCACTTTAAGATAATGTTGAAATACAGAAGTTTTCTGGCATTTCAGATGTGCAGAGTGTCAGGAATGCTGTTGGATTTTGTAGGAAAACTACGAAGTTCCTTACAGATGTGCCATCTCATATGAATGTGTTTGGGTTTGTTTTTGTTTTTGTTTTTTTTTTTAATGTAAGAAATAGGATTTTGTATTTTGCAGGATAAATGTAAAAACATAAGCAGATCAGAAAAAGCTTAAGAAACAAGAAAATGTACAAAAAGTTAATGAAAGCCTTTTAATATCTGGAGCAAGAAGCTTGTGGGGCTAGTAGAGAATTGAGACGGTTAGTTTGTTGACATTTAAGACCGAATGACAGTATGGAGGCTGAATGGATTTGGATATCAAAACACTTTCATCATACATAGTTTTAAGAATTACATAATTTCACTGTTCTGTAGGACAGATTACTTGTTCCAGGAGTAGAACTGGGCAGGTCACTGCAGTGGTTCCTCACACACTTTCCTTTTTCTGTGGGGCAGAGTACAAAGTCCAGGAGAGAAGTCAGGTGGGTCAGCACAGTGTTTCCGTTTGGGCTGTGTGCAGTCCTGGTGTGGGCTCATGGGGTTTGCTGGGTGTTTTCTGGTGCTCTCAGGCTTTCTGAGTGTTGGTGAGATGGTCCCAAATTCTGGTGCAGGGTTTTCACCTCACTTGTTCCTCTATTTTCTCACAATATTTGGTATCCTTAGTTACAGGACCAAGGAGGATAAGCCATGTTGTTGAGTAGTCCTTTCAGATGGTGATCTTTTCTGATTTGCAGTTGCTGCTGTTTCTGCTCACAATCTCCTTGTTCGAGGTATCTCTGGACACATTTTCACTTTTTGATCAACAGACTGTTTGCATAGTTCAACTATCTGTTTTCTTCAGCACACAAAAACTGCTCTGTTCTTCTGGATAGGTGGTTGATGATTTCATCCACCTTTGGTCCCTAGTGCAGCCCTAATTGCTAGGTGTTGTTTATGACTCTGGAGGTTAGTCGGGAGGTACGTTGCTCAGTCTTCTATGAGGATTGGAAGTATGTATTCTGCTGTCTGACTCTAAAAGTGAGACATGAGGATCTGTGCAATTCAGTATGATACACATATAAGTAAGCTCCTTAACTGGAGGAATTAGTGAGGAAGTAGATTAGTCCTAAGATTACACCAATGCCAGAACTGTCTATCCTCCTTCAGGTTCAGAGCTATGGGAAACATTAAGAGTAGTCAGCGTGAATCAGTGTTCAATTTAAATTTAAAGTAGTAGTAATTAACAGTCGTATTTTGGCACAGAACCTTAGTAGATTACTTGCCTCGGACTCAAAAGGGCTGTGCTTTTACCTACCTATTTCTGTTCTTTTTAATGAACACAAGTCCTCGGGTGTTGCTGCTCTTGACCCCAACTCTCATATTGCAAACCTTTTTTTTCTCTTATTATTGTTGGTGGTGTTGAGGGGGAATTAGTAATGATGTGCAGTGGGTTGACAGCAGCTAAGCCGACACCCACTTGCTTGTTAACTCCTTACAGCATGATTGGGGAGAGAGTTGGATTGGACTTTTGATTGGACAAATGAGGAAAAAGCCTCTCATGAGTCAAGCTAAAGACAATTTAATAAGTAAAAGGAAAAGAAAAGAAGTAACAGCTTCTGCAAAAGCACTCCCTCACCACCAGCAGCCTGATGCCCCGCCAGTCCCCTAACAGCAGCTACTTTGGAGAAGCTGCCCCCCAGTTTTATTTCTGAGCATGATGTTACATGGCATGGAGGATCCCTTTAGTCACTTGGGATCAGCTTTCCCAGCTGTGTTCCCCCAGCCTTGCTGCAGGACAAGAAATGGAGAAGGCCTCAATGAAGGGTAAGCACCATTCAGCAGTAGCTGTTCTGGTCATGAATCTAAATCTCAGCACTGCCATGTGAGATTCTACAAAGAAAACTAACTCCATCCCAACCAGGCCCAGGACATGGCATCACTTATGTTTTCAAGTCACTCCCAGTCAATAAATGACCAAGGAATTTTTTTAAAACAAAACAAACCACAAAGAAAACAAAACAAAACAAAACAACCAAACAAACAAAAAAACCCCAAACCAAAACCAACAAAAAAACCCCCAAAGGAACATCCCATATTATTTTCATATCACCTACTCCTAGGGTATCTAGGCCACGCAAGATTTTAAGAATTCAGTGTAGAAGTGTTTGTGGCTGTTGTTTGTAGATGTGATTTTTGCTCTGTAGGCTTTGAGGATATTGGCATCCTTACTGCAATAAGAACTTCTGTTCCCTTGGTAACACCAGCAAACAATATTCTCTTATTGGAGTCCATGAATGGAACCATTTTGCTTGATTTATGAATAGACTTTTCAGCAAACCTGAAATAAATTGTTGTAAATCCTCATGCTGAGATCTCTAAAATATTGACAGGAGTATGAATTTTTATGCTGGTTTCTCTTTGTTGATCTTGTTACTGACTCCAGCTGTGGAATATTTTCAGAAGAGTTTTAGGAAGTTGCTTAGTTCTCAGATGGTGAATGCTAGCTGACAAGGGCAAATTCATACAGGCTACGTAGGTGATTTCAGTACCAATGAAGTAGGAACATGTTTCAAGCCAGCATATAGTTTATTTGTCCAGGTTAATCACTTATTTGGTTGCTATAGTATACCGACGGAGAAGGGACCTGGGCACAGTTGACTGACACAGTGCTGTCTTTGTGGCTTGGGTCTGATCTTTAAGTCTTTATACACCTAGCAGTGGTGCTGGCATGAGTTTGAGAGAAAAAAGCAAGGGATCTTTCTCCTGCCTTTTTTTTCAAAGCCCTTTGAGCCAAATGCTGCAGCTTTGCTTTCATAAGTAGTTCTTCTGCTTATGAGCCTGCTAAAATCATTGAGAGTGTTTGGGGAATTTTTTTTGTTTGATTTTGAGGAAGGCTGTATTCAAAGTCCTTGAAATATTTAATATTACAGAAAAGAAGCGAAACTGCCTTGTTTTATAAGTTACTAGAGTAAAACAGTACTTGGCAGGATCACATTGAACTAAAAAGTTTGGAAGTGTTGCAGATGGCTTAAGCTCTAGGAGGGACTTCAAGTTTCATACATCTTCCATTGTTCTGACACTGGTAAACGTAGGTTAGTAGTAGGAAAATATTTGATGCAGCCTGCAGATGCTGCATACTGGCTACTGGGTGCCTAAGACTCTTCATTTTGCTTCCTCTTTGGAGAGCAGGAAAATAGAGATGTTTTACTTGGACTTGGGGCAAGAGTAGAGAGTCCCTGAGAGGGAAACTTTTTTCCTGTTGAGCTGTAGTCATCAGTTTGTTTCAGGAAATGCCTTTTTGAGACAGGCATCTGTGGTAGGGAAGGGAATAGAAAACTTCACATACACTGGCTGAATATATGCCAACAGTTGTGGGTTCCATTTTAGGTATGACATATTTATCTGTAGGACTTTAGGGTAGGGTAAGTCAAGGAAAGTGTTGGGGAAAGTTTGCCAATGTAACTTCAGTCAGAATATGATTGCCTTTAGTCTTTACTAAGTGGCAGTTGGGAACTTTTATATTTTCTACCATGGTTCCTCAAAGAGCAGGAAAAAAACCAGAAATGTTATGGTTTACCAAACCTGAACGTCAGTTTTGCCTAAAATTTAAATTCTTTTCCATCTACTTGGGGGCCCTAATTATACTTGGGGGCCCTAATTACCTAAATAATATGGTTGAAATAACTGAGCATGCAACTATTGAAGTCAAAAAAAGCCAAGAGACAAGCTCACCTGTGTTCGTGAACAGAGAACTAGATAAGCCTATGGACAAAGAACAATCCCAGAAAGAAAACAGAGCCCCTGCTCTTTGGAAAAGCCCCTGTGGTGGGTTAGCTAGAATAAGAGTTTGACTTGATCCCTTAAATTCCTGATCCTTAAGACTTTGCAAAGGTCTTTAAGATAGCATGTCTCCTTTAATCGTTCTGTTTTCCCATCTAGTAATTTCAATATAGGATATATATGCTTTAGGATGTTGTGGTAACTACTTAGTAAATCAGAGGACATTTTCCTTTTTGAGGTATTTTGGCAGGGTCTGTCAGGTTTTTTTGTCTTCTTATCAACCTGTTTTTAACAATACTTACCAGCCACAAATTGTATCGAACTGTTAGCAAAGATAGGACAGTAAAGGAAACGTACAGTTTGAGTGGTTCTGTGTGCAGGAGAAGGGAGAGCCTATCTCCACACGCTTCCTACCTTGTTTTGCTGTTGTACAGCTAAAGGATTCAGCTTCACTGCAGAACAGTTCCATACAACATTAGCAGGTAGGTGTCCTGCTGCCTAGAGCCCGTGCCGGCTCAGCCTCCAGTCAACTCTATTGTTTGACAGTACTGAGGGAATACAA
>NW_008619341.1:3558-17955 GCF_000691845.1 Merops nubicus | reverse complement strand
CTGAAGCTGATTTCTGGCTTGTCTAAATTCTCAAGCAGTATCAATTTCTATTTTTTCCAGTTGGGATTTAATTCCAAAAACCTACTGTAAATGTCTTGCTTAGTCTGATAGTCATATGCACGTGTTAATGTTTGAATTTGCTTTACAACATGTAATACTGAGAATTATTATTTGGGCTATTTTTTTCCTCCATCCCAGCACCAGATATGACTCATGATATAGGAAACGATTTGCAAGAGTGGCCAGGGCTATTGTATTCTATGTTGTTCTGAGTCTTAACTTAAACCCAGTAAGATTTTTAGTTTATCAGAATGACTCAATGAATAGCATGAAAGCTGGTGGGTTTCATGTTCTTAGATCAAATGCTAAACCTATTTTGTTTTTTTTGCTTACCACAGTTATTAGAGGGTCATGTGTTGGAGCTGTTCACAACTGTAGGCTTTCAAATAACAACTGTGGGCTTTCAAGTAACAACTGTTGTTCATATATACAGGGAGAAATAGAGGTTCCTTATGGCAATTGTGCAGTTGTTATAATGAAAAACATTGGACTATTTTATGTATTTTTAATTAAACCCAACTAGAAACAGGATCAGCATTATTCCTTGCTTTTGCAATCTTGATACAAGTTCTTAGAATCACACAAGGTAAGGGCTGGAACGGACCTTTGGAGAACTAGTCCAACACCCCTGTCAAATTAGGCTCACCTAGAGCAGGTTACACAGGACCACGTCCAGGCAGGTTTTGAAAGTCTCTAGAGGAGACAAGGAAAAAGGAATTAGATATATAAACCACTTAATCATTCATGTACATTTGAATAGAATTTCATGGGACCAGAAAGAAGGCTAGCAGCATAAGCACTGTCCCAGAAGAGCCCCAGGAACTGACTGGAAAAAGTAAAGCTGAAAATATTCAAAATAAATGCAAGATAAATTAAAAAATACTTTTAAAATTTGAGTGCTTAGTTTGAGTAAGCTTTTAAATGTTATGAAGTTTTAGTTTGTGTAGAGGACGAGACTTGGGAGGTCACCTGGTTTGTTCAGCTTGGAGAAGGTTGGGGGATGACTTCATCGTGGTTTGTGACTTTCTCCAAGGGGACAGCAGAAGGGGAGGTGCTGATCTCTTCTCTCTGAGGAGACAGGACATGAGGAAATGGAATGAGGCTGCATCAGGGGAAGTTCAGATGGGACATTAGGAAAAGGCTTTTCACCGAGAAGGATGGTTGGTCACTGGAGCAGGCTTCCCAGGGAAGTGGTCACAGCACCAAGCCTGTCAGAGTTTGTCTGGCTGATGCTTTTGGTCAGATGACTGAGTTTTAGGTAGTCCTGCAAGGAGCTGGACTTCATGATCTGTCTTTATGGGTCCCTTCTTTCTTGAGATATTCTGTGATTCTAAGGTAGATTTAAAAAAGAGGTAATCCTCCTGTTCCTTTTTCTTCCTTTTCCCCTTAAGTTTTTTGAGCTGATAGCAGAAATATAATTTAATAGTGGAAATGGGCAAATAATTCAGAAAGGTACAATTGCTTGAATGTGTGGTATTTCTGTTTCACCTCTTCAAAAAGGACTGTCTTGAAATAATGTATCCTTTTTATTTTTTTCTTCTTGTTTTTGTCTACGTTGTTTAACTCCTTAGCTAGAAAAATGTGAAAGTAACCTGGTCTCTTTTTTACTAATGGTCAGTCTCTCTGAGACTTAGAACCGTATCATGTTAAGGTTCCAGGCATTGCAAAAATGTTCATTTAGAAACAACCTTTTCATTGGAATTCTGTGGATTTTTCATAGTGATAGTTTTGGGGCTTTTATAAGTATTAATACAGGGTACCTTTTGTGCTGGAATGCAAATCTGAGCATTTCTATCTAGAAGATACCTTAACAAGAGGAGGTACAAATGTCTGTATTTATTAGTGTTTAATCCATAACCAACTGCAAGACATCCATCTCATTCTGTGTAGCATCTGATTTCAACAAAAAAAGTTTTTCCATTTCACTTTTTGTTGTTGATCTTTTTAAAACTTTAATAAATTCAATCAACAGAACTGAAAATTATTTAACATCATTGAGAAAGCCACTACAGAACCTTTGAAAATACAGGTCAAGTAACTAGATATCAAAACCTTAAAATTTGACCCAAGTCCTACAAGAAGCATTAATCCTAAGATAAACAGGATGGGTTTTTGAGTCAGAAGGCAAATAAGAAGCCACTTCTGAAACAGTTACACTGCACTTCTCTCTGAACTCAAGCTATGGCTCTTGCAGTTTGAGATGCCTAGCATTTGGTTATGGGCAATGGAACTCTGGTAGGCAAATAGTGAAGAATAAAGAAGTGTTGCTGAAGTTATTTTGGTGGGGAGTTAAAGTAACCAGCGTAGCCATGTTTGCTGATTCAGTTCCTCACTGAGCAGTGTTTGTCCATCTGTATTCCAGACAGTGAATTGGAATTCAATTATATAATTTGGCTTTATTTTTTATGATTTTTATCATACTGATTTTCCATATCTATATAAATTATTGTTTTTTTTCTTCTGTTTCTTGTTTTGCCCAGACACTTTTTAAAAATATTTAGTAGGAATCTTCATCTGATGAGGTTTTATATGGCTTTCATTGGCTCCTGAGATGGTGACCATGGTATTTGTCAGCTGTAGATTATAGTTGCATAGTGTACACAACTGTAGATTGGATCTATCTAGGACACTGTGTTGTTTCGAGTTAAAAACCAACCAACCAAACACCAAAACAAACAACGCATCCATTACTGTCTGTCTTTGTTGTTAAAGTCAAAACCAGCCTGTGGGGTGTGGTGGGTTGACCTTGCTTGGCTGCCAGACCCCACCCAGCCGCTCTCTTACTGCCTCTCATCAGCAGGACAGGAAAGAAAATAAGGTGCAAAAGCTCCTGGGTTGAGATAAAGACAGGGAAATCACCGATCAATTACTGGCACAGGCAAAACAGACAAAACATGGGGAAAATTCACTTAATTTACTCACAATTAAAATAAAGCTGGACCATGAAAAACAAAGATAAAACCTAAGACAGCTTGCCAACACCACCTCCTTCTCCCTACTCCAGTGTGGGGCCTTCCACGGGCTACAGGTTCCTTCAGGGCATGTCCACCTGCTGTAACGTGGGGTGGTAGAGCTGGCTGTGTCCAGCACCTGGCAGCTCCTCACAGGGGCCACCCCTGCTGACAGCACCTGGGCACCTGCATGCAGGACATGGGGAGAGGATGTTTTTGTTTGGAATTATAAGTTTGGTTTTTTTTGTTTGTTTGTTGTTTTTTTTTTTTTTTAATTAAAGCAAGGTCATGTTTTTAGATGCTCTTAGAAAGACAATCAAGAAGGGAAAAAAAAAAAGGTCAGTCTCCAGATAGATAGAATTTTGTCAGTGCTGTGGAGTATGGGAATCCATGAATTATTTATGTCTGATTCCCAGTATGTTCCCAAAAGGCGGGTAGTATTTTTCCTGTTCATCTATCTATGATCATCTAAGACTTTAGTTTGATTCTCTCAGGAGCATGTATATGCTCTGACTTACAGAAACTCATTTGTATTTTGTGACACCGATAGGAAATGCTGTTGTGGATATGAAGTGCAGCTGATTTACTTTTGTGTTGTAGTTACTTGGCTGTGGTGTACTCCGTTAAGCTGCTTACTTTTTTTTTTTTTTTCTTCTCACCCTTCCTTTAATTTTCCTTCTCTTTTTGGTGCTAAGCTCTCAGAGATGTGGGTTAACAATGCTAACAGTCTGCTTATTTTATGAGGAAGAATGAATTGGAGTAGCTTTCTTTAAGAGAAGCCAGAGCAGAAAGAAAAGTACAGCGGTTGTTATCATGTCAGATAATGTCTTTTTAAAGAGGACTGATGGAATATTTTAGGGGTTTCTGTCTGTGCTAGATAGTACAGGAAACACTAAGTACGGATGTATTGTGGTAAACATGAAAGCAAGTTTTCTATTGGTAAGGCTGGTAGAGCCCTGAAGAGAGGGAGGCAGCCAAGGGAGGCTGCAGTGAGGGAAGCTGTGGAGGACTGGTTATGTTTGTTAAATATCCAGCATGATTTAAGAAAAAAATGTGCCTTGTCTAGAGAATTTGTAGTGGTCTAGGGGTTTCAAGACCCATTTCAGTCTTGTTTTCTTAAATTCTACATTATTGACAGATTCAAGTCCCATTACAACATGAGAATGTCCAATTTATTATACTGAGGACTGAGCTAAATTAAAAATCCATCTTTGAGCAGATAGACTGGTGCAAATGCTATGTTGGTGCTTGCTGTTGAAACTCTATTGATCATTCATACATTATTTTTTAAGTATAACTACCTTCAGTGCAGTAGTTTTTCTGTTGCTTTTGAAAACTCATTCTGTGTTTCCTTTCTGTATGGCATTTCTCACATGAATTTGCGTAATGAAAAATGCTACAATATATAATGTTAACAGCTCAACTGTATAGCATCCTGCTGTAGATTCAGTGGTACTAGCTTATGAAGTGCAATTGTCTGCAATATTTTGCCCTTGAACAACTGTGGTAATAAAATAAACTAATGAAACAGAGTTTAAAAATTGTATTCTCTGTCCACAAGAAATATTTTAATAGCCGCAAAAAGTTACTTCTACTGTCAGAGACATTTCTTGTGATTTCTTTGTTTCCAGGTGAAGAGGACATGCAGTGTGCTTTTTTTATCTATATTTTCTCTTTTAAGATCTATATTTAAAAAATCAAAAAAAAAACCCTACCAACCAAATCCTGGAAACAAGCAGTGATTGTAGAACATTGGCTACTGTTCTGTCCATATTTTGATCCTGTTTGAAGCAAATACAGTTTATTGCAGCAGTTGGATGTGCAATAGGTTTTTTTTTTTTCTGTGTAAACTGATACTTACATGACTGTAGATACTAAAGCAGTTCTTAAAGTGTTGTTTGGTGGAAACAAAGTGCATACAGAAACTTACAGCTTAAAAAGTAAAAGTTATTGAGGTTGAATACTGTACTCAAGCAAGTTCAGAATAGCAACTGGCAGTTGCTGCCTGCATGGCATGGATGCAATTGTTCTGAATGCACAGATACTGGTGTCATCTTCTCTGTAGCATCTTTTCAGTCACAGACTGGCTTCCCCATTGACCGTGTGGCCTTGCTGTCCCTCTCAAATGTATGTTAAATATTTTGGAGTGTTTTTGGTAGTGCAAGCAGTTCATGTTGGAGATTTTTTTTTTTTTTTTCCAACAACTCAGGCAGGCCCACTTCTTAAAATCATAGAATGTTTGGTTTGGAAGTGACCTCCAAAGGTCATGAAGTCCAACCCCCCTGCTATAAGCAGGGACACCTCCAACTAGGTCAAGGTGCTCAGAGCCTCATCATGCCTGACCTGGAATGTCCCCAGGGATGAGGCCTCCACCACCTCTCTGGGTCTACCACCTCTCTGGGCAACCTATTCCAGTGATCTGTCACCCTCATATTAAGGAACTTTTTCCTAACATCTAAGCTAAATCTACCCTTTTCTAGCTTAAAGCCATTACCCCTCCTCCTGTCCCTACAACCCCTTGTGAGTAGTCCCTCCCCTGCTTTCTTGTAGGCCCCTCTCAGGTACTGGAAGGTCGCTATAAGGTCCCTCTGGAGCCTCCTCTTCTCCAGGATGAACAACCTGGAGCTCTCTCAGCCTGTCCTCATAGGAGAGCTGCTCCAGCCCTCTTTGTCCATCTTTGTGGCTCTCATCTGGACACGTTCCAACAGGTCCACATCCTTGTCATGCTGGGGGCTGCAGAGCTGGACACATGATTCCAGGTGAGGTGTCACCAGGGCAGAGTAGAGCCGCAGGATCACCTTCTCTCGATGTGCTGGTCATGCCTCTTTGGATGCAGCCCAGGATGTGATTGGCCTTCTGGGCTGCTGTTGTCCATCTCCTCATTTACTGGTATCCCCAAGTCTTTTTCCAATGGACTGCTCTCTAACATGTCCTCTCCCAGCCTAGATTGATAATGCTGCTTGCCCCTGCCCAGGTGCAGGACCCTGCCTTTGGTCTTGTTGAGTCTCATGAGGTTCACCTGAGCCCCCCTTTCCAGCCTGTCCAGGTCCCTCCACCCTCCTGAAAACCTAACAACAACAGAAAAACCACATGGCTCTGGGGGCCTTATTTGTTTTGGCTCTTGGGGACTGCCAGAGGCCAAAACTGGTCTGAGTTGGCGAGTTTCACTTAGGTATACTGTCAATTAATGTAAACTTTAAATTACTGATTCTCATATTGAGAAATAAATAAGCCAAATAAATGAACACACTCAGAAGATACCTCGACCCATCCTGGTCTCCCATCCTCTTGCTACCTGTTAGACTTGGTCCCTTTGTCGAGGGGATGAGTGAGGTCCTCCAACACAGGCCAGCCCTGCAGCAATCTTCCCCCCCCCCAAAAAAAATGCATGCTTACCAAAATCCCACTGATTTTACCTAGTACAGGAAGGTGCACTGCAGAAATGAGGGTCCCTGTCACTGCATCCAGAGCCCTTCCCGGTGGTGTTTGTGTCTTCCAAGTCAGGCCCAGTAGATTTGTGCTGTGGGAGGCAGGTGGGGATGGAGGGAGCAGGTAAGTCCTCTGAATTTGTCAGGTGAAAAGGAGGGTTTAGATCGACCTCAAACAGTTACCTCATGCTGTTGTAGTTCCATGTGTCTCCCTGGTGAGCTGCTGTCACCAAGAAGCATGGCTCCTCAGTGCCCAGAGTGAGTGTCTGCAGGAGTGGTAGGACTCCTTCACGTGTTCTTACTCATGTTCCTCAGTCCTGTGGTCTCTCTCATTCCTGTGAACAATTTTAAGCTGGAGTGTACAGGGTATGGAGTTGTTATCAAGGAATGTTGTACTCCAGTGTTTTCTGCAAGTACAACTCTACAAAGTGAACTGTTAGGCTACAAAACGAACTATTAGGCCATTTGTATTTTTTTGAGGTAAATCACAATACCAGAAAGAAAATTACTTTGCTTTCTACTATGATACTGTGATTAATAATTTATTAAAGGAGAGAAGATAATTAGTTCATTTGAAAGTAAGGTAACAGAATAGGAGTGTGCATGTATGTGTGTATGTGTCTTTTCTGTGGTACTTTACAAGAGAGTAACAACTTTAGTTGTATGCCACAAACCAGGTAACTTGTTATAATAGAAGCCGGTTCCTTTGCACAAAAGGAGAAAATAGAATTCAAAAGTCCTTTTAGGTTGATATATTGGAATCATATAAAAGTTTTGTACAGTATACTTGTACTTGTGATAGGAGACAGCTATATCATCTGAGTTTCTAAAGATTAACTTCAAATAGTGTATGGATTTGAAGCAAGGATGTGACTAGAAAGGAAGATCTGGCATTTACCACTTTCAGTGATTTGCTTACAAAAAGCTGTATGAAAATACATAGCTTCTTTCATCAAAATGATATATAATCTCATG
Source organism: Merops nubicus (assembly GCF_000691845.1). Taxonomy (NCBI): domain Eukaryota; kingdom Metazoa; phylum Chordata; class Aves; order Coraciiformes; family Meropidae; genus Merops; species Merops nubicus. Next base: position 10,541 of record NW_008619341.1, on the reverse strand, counting down.
CTTCATTATTTAAACCAATCTAGCCTGATATTTGGGGAAGTTTCTCATATGAGAAATAACTGACTTTTTAATGAATAATCTATATTTTCATGGTTTTGTCTTGCCTACGTATGGCAGCATCCTGAGCCTTAGTAAGCTTTTGGGAAAGGTTGCCCAGCTGGGCTGAATGAGACTTCTTGTGGCCGCAGCACCAAAACATTGCAGAATGTCATCTCCTCTTCTTTTAGAGCCCTGATTTTCATGGCAAACTGGTGCAGGGAAGCTTGCTCTGGGTATTAAATTTTATACTTGTTTTAACCAACTACCCTTTTCAGACTTCTCGTTTCTTCCAGGAAAAGCTGTATTTTTTAAAAAAACCATGGGTTTTGAAACACAGACTGGAGCCAAAGCAGGAGGATTTTTGACACTGATGTGAACAGCGAGTGCTGTGCACATATGACCTCTCTGATGACATTCCTCTGAACATCCCCTGCTGCTCTTTAGGAGGTCTGTCTGTCTGGCAGTCTGCGGGCCAGTTCTCTTCCACAGAATAATTCTGGCCAGCTCCTACATGAATGTGATCTTGTCCTAAACTCACTCACCTGTGCATAGCCATGTAAGCTGCCTCTCTGCTCCTTTACTTCTGCAACGTGGTGCAACTTGCCTGCAGAGGTGTGCCAAAAGTGACATTTAGACAGAGATGAGACATTATCAGCTCAGCCTTCAGAAAGAGGAATCTTTCCTTCGTCACCAGCACCATTTTGCTCTTCAAAATAAAGTGTACTAGAGGTTCCTTCAAGTACTAAGAATCTTTTCTTCTTTAACAGGTCTCAATAATTTAACAATTGGTGCACTGTTTTTCTCAGAAACTGTTTGATAAAATGTTCAAAATTACCTTCTAGATTAGAGGAGAGGTAACATCAGTCGTGTCGGCTTAAAATATAATATATATTAAATAATCATGCACATTAGGAAGTCAACACTAGATGTTCTATATTTCTCTCATTTATCATTTGTTGGTTTTGTGTTTGCAAAGCATTTCATGATTCATTACTTTCATGATATTGTAATTTTATGTTGGATGCTGCCACTGTAATACTGTACAAAAATCACAGCTGTAAATTACTTGAACCCTCTCCAAATGTACTGTGGTGAATGTTTGGAGTAAGACCAAGAGATCATTTAATATTTTGTTTTATAATTAATTTAGAACTAGTTTTACATTTAAATAAATGAGACATTCTATATTACAGAACAGCAGCATGATCTACATTTTTTCCTTAAATTAGTGTTACTATTCTTATATGCATATGATTTCTGATATGTGTCAGGTTTCTAATAACAAAATAATTATTTTGGTTTTCCTTCAACTGCAGAAACTATGCCTGTTCCAGACCAGCCCTCGTCTTCTGACAAGACAAGTTCTCTTAGTCCTGTGTTGAACACGTCCAATGGTGATGGCTCTGAAACGGAGACAACCTCTGCCATTCTAGCTTCAGTTAAAGAACAGGTATGCAAGTGTTGCATCCGTGGGCTAGGAAACAAAAACGTGATGTGTTTTTTACAGAGATTTCATGGGTGGCATCTGAATAATTTCATTCACAAATCATGCTGCAAAGAATGTTAAAATATTTTTTCATGTCTTATTATACTTTTGTGTGCTGTCCTACAGTAAATTTAATGTAATTTAGTTAAGTTCATTTTATTCTCCCTTGAAATTCCTTACTGTTTTCAGAGATCTCTCCTATTCTTGTTAGCAATCTGCATGGGGAGTTACAGCATACAGGCATGGCATATAAGAACTATAGTATAGACAAGTATGTAAGTATAGTATAGCATAGTTGTGAAGAAGATATGTTTTCCTAGAGTTTTTCATTAAAAGGATTTATAAGAAACCTAGGATTTTAAGATTTACCAAGTATGTGGTTTTGGTTTTTTTGTGTGTGTGAAACTTGATGTGAGATTATTTTAGGGCAAAATCGGTTAGGGACAGAGGCTTCAAGCCTTGGATGATTAAAACCAAAAGTTTTAGAAGTTTTTGAAAGAGAGGTCTTTAGTGTGATTCTCTGCTCAATTCAATTATGACAGGTTTGGACATTTTAATGCAAATTTTTGTAGGCTGAGTGTCTGAGATTTTGCTTAGTGCCTCTTTGTACATCAGGAGATGGTTAATATTCCAATTCATGAAGACACCTGGTCTCTGTCTCTACCTCATTTGGCTCAACAGCAGCAATAGATATCCCAAAGAGAGACATGAAAAGATAGCTACTTTTAGCAAGCTTTCTCCTTGCTGAAGGTGTTTAAATTGATTCTCCAATTATATAGTCATCTTTCTCTGCCTAAGACATTCACTGCTTCTTTAGTAAAATTACTGCATGAATACAGCTTATGGTATCTAACACTGGAGTAATAGCCATTGAATCATTTGACTTGCATAAAAAATGTGACCTTGCTCTTATTATTTTTCTTTTTGATATATACCATTTCTCTCTTTTGGATGTTAAAGGTTAGTCATGTTTTGTGGTGTTGAAAAGAGGAGTGCAAGAAAGAAAGGTTGTAATGTGGAGTTCTGTCTGAAGATTTATGGCATGCTGTCAGAATTATCCATGGTGTAGATGTTTTGTTTTGATGTGATGGTGTTGTATGCATCTTCTCTTCCAAGACAATCGCCCTACTTGGGCATGGGCCAGTGTTTCAGCCTGTGTTATGGTATTATTTTGAAGAAAAATGCCAGCCTTACCTTTTGACTCTCCGTTGTTGAAAAGATATGATATACAGGGAAGTTACATAGGTAGAAGATACACTGCATCTGCCCTAAGTTAGAATGACAGACGGGATGGAATAGTGAGAAGTCTTTTTCTGTTTTGGGGTTTCTAAATGATATTGGTAGTTTATACCTGGTGATGTATTTTGCAACTGAACCTCCCAACCCCGTGTATGCATGAATTAAGTATGAGAGGGAATTGTTTGGTGCTGAACCCACTAGATGCAAAGGATTTTAAGTGGCAAAACATTAGCAAAGTTATTCCCAATTCCTGTGAACAACAGCAAAAAGGTGCCTGTAATAAAGGAATTCTGAGCCCACTAAAGGTACTGCTGACTAAAAAGTTAAGATCTTGAATTATTGTAGTACGAGTGTTAAATTTCACAGGTGTTCTGTTAAGTAAACCTCCTTCTTCACAAGTGATCTCTGGTCAGACCTATCTTGAATCTGGAAGCCTGTGCTAAGCTCAAAAATGAGACTTTTTTTTGGATCTGAATGCATTCCTCAAAGTATATAATGACTTCAGTAGTTTTTACTTAAATGGCACACATTTATGTTCAGTCACACTCACTACTGGGAACGCTGTCTAATACCAATATTCTTCTTTATTTTGTAGTAAAGATTTGAAAGAAAAGAAAAAAAATAAAGAAACAAACAAACAAAAACCTCCAAAACTTTCTTTTGGGCTTTTTGTGTTCCCTCCAATACTGTATGTTTTGACAAACTTTCATGATTTTATTTATTATTCCACCTAGGAATTCTAGGTAAGGCCACCATCCCATGCTTTAGGCAAGTGAAATGGGTTACACTGATTCTGCATTAGGGGAATAGATTAAGTTTCTCGCTGACTGTTCAGATGGGTAGACCTCTGCTATTAAGAAGAAGGAATTAATTACTTTACTGCCTGGTATATGATTTTGCTTTATGTGCCTTTTGACTGTAGCTGAAAATATACCTAGAGTTCTAAAAATACAAACACAGACAGTTATGCAAAAATACTGCTAAAAAAATAAAAGGATGTATGAGTTCATAATTAATGTATGTTTCAATGAATCAAGTATGTTCTGTTTTCTTCATCTGTGCTGATGCTTAATTTTAAAAATTCATTTTTTTAATTCTCTTGGGACACCTGTGGGAACTTCATGCATTACTTCTTGTGAAATAACTAGAACAGTGTCTTTGTGTGACTGCAACAGAGTAAACTCTGGGATTTATTGTAGTGATGGCTGTTATAGGTCTTTGCAGTCCTTGAAGAGGGCACAGTATGTGAAAAGACACAGAGAAGATGTCATAGTTGTTACAGCCATTTCCTCTACTTAAATTTCCTATGTGAAACAGAAATTATTTATTCTGAAAATCTAAAGCTTTGTTGTGCTTTCTTTGAAGAACACATTTCCCTGCACTGTCCTGTTTTTGTTTGGTCTAAACAAGTTAGTGAGTATAAAGAAATTGTGCTTGATATGTGAAATGTAAAACAGCATTCATGCTGGACATAACTGGATCAGAAGATACAGCCATGTGCTATTCAACGTGAGGATTTCTGTCAAAATAGAAATTGAAGCCTGCATTTTGTTGTTGAGGAGTGAGGCTTATTTTAGCAAGTTCAAATCCTGAATTCCTTGCTGTAACTTATAAGCCATTTCATTTGTGTTTTACCTCTGGACATGGGTTCTGAATCACTTCCAGGTTTCAGACTTACTTCTGAGATGTAATTGAGAAGAAGTGCTGGGTAAAAAACATGAATCCTTTTCCTTCCCCTTGCTGCTAACGTTATTAAGGTCAGCAGACACTGAAAGAGAGCTCAGAATCACACCCTACCTCTGAGAAATTGCGAGATCCCAGGCAGTGAACTTTGGCTTAGGTGTTTTCTAACTATTGTGATGAAAAGGAAGGGTTAATAAGTTCTGTGGAGGTGAAAGCTGTTGGGTATTTTGTGATTGTTTGTTTTCTTTATTTATTTGTTTGTTTGGGGTTAGGATTTCTCTTTAAATAACTTGATTCTGACTTAAATAGTGTTAAACCACTAGACAATTAGTTTTGGTTTTCTATGCTGTATAAAATGTGGTTAAATACCTACATATGAGAGGATTTTTCTTCTTTCTTGTAATACACTGGCAAACACATTTGGCCCAGTATTTCATAGGTTTTAGAAAACATAAGGCCGTTTCTGTTTCTGCTTTTTCATCTACTTTTGGATCTGTAAATATGGGAAAAGTTCTTCAACAAAGTGGGATATCGAGACTGATTTGTGAGAGCATCTGTGAGAGACACAACTATTCTGAAAAAATAGCCTGTGTTTCTGATTGGGAATTGCTGCATGTGACAGAGGCTTCTGATTCCACTTGATGTTAAAAAAATCCTGGGAAGAGAGCTATTGATAATGCTGTTTTGAAGGTAGAAATAGCTGCTGGAGAACCTTTTGAGTAAATTTGTAGTAAAGCTGATACTCTTCCTAGAAGTCAACAGACATTTGTGGTTGACACTACATACATTCTTGGCATACGGAAACTGCTCCTTTGGAAGCTCGGGATGAGTGTAGCAACAATGACCTAGCAGAAGCTTGCTTTGACAGATCTTGAGAATAAAAACACTGGGAGGAAATAGGTCTCATTCTTAAAAAAGATATTTTATCTTATCTTGAAGCACTGAAAACTATATTCAACTCAGGTATAGTATCATACATTTGTTTCAATTTCTTGGTGATTCTAGTTTCCGTTGCTGTCTTTGTAGTGGCCTATTTCGGAGAGCAGTTCTGTCCCTTTCAGAAAACTTCCACAAAGAACAAGTTACATAATGTTTAATATTTCTTTTGAATACTTTTTAAAGCTGCCTGTTTCAAGATACTTGTTTCCAGATGCCTGTATTCGTTTCCGTCTATCTCCAGAAAAAGCTTGGGCTCTAAGACTTTTGGAATATTTCTCACACTGTTTAAGTAAATGTTTGATTAATACGTTCTGTAGGTCACGGTGCTGATTCCAGAGAAAGCAAAAGTCTTTGACTTTGAGATTGGTGCATTTAGCTTTTTTGATTTGGTTGTTTTTTTTTGTTTTGTTAAAACAAGAATTGTTTGTCAAAGAATTGGAGTGTCAAGACATCCTTTTTAGATGATGATAGAATGGCTTTATAAAACTTATATTTTTTTCTAAATTAACCTCTGTTACATCTAATTTTTTTTACCAATTTTCCCATTAGAAAGCTACTCATTTGTCAAGAAATTGTGGTTAAAACCAGTCTAAAAATGACATACAAGGTAATAATGACTGTGTTGTAATGCATGTCAGTATTAAATAGGGATGATAGACGTGACTTAAGTGAACTTGTATGCTAGGTGTTAGTACTCTTTGGAAAGAGAGTTATATATGTTGTGCACATCTTTTATATGTATATGTACAAAAAACTGCAGTCAGCAATGGCTGTAGAAGTTGAAAGATCTAATTTCTTTTCTTGGCTCTGCCAGATTGTTTTTCCCATATCTTTGTGTCATGATTGAAGTTTCAGAGCAAATTCACACATCTGGGTGGCTGTTTCATGACTATTTTTTAAGGTTCTAAGGCCAGAAGAGGCTTCTGAAACCCTTTGACCATCAAGTCGTGACATTTCATACAGTCATGCAAGTACTGGGCCCCAAGTCTAATCGAAGGATGATTTCTACAGCTGTTTCCCCTAATACAATGTGTGCCATGTTTTAATACAAGTTATTCACCCAAATGAAATCTCATTCTAGACTTACAGGAACCAGTAATTACTTCAGTAACCTTAAACATTCTGTAGCTTTTCTAAATAGGTTCTATTACGATACATTCATATCTTACTTCCTCTCAAACATCAGGCTCTGTCTCTGCCCTGACATTAGACCCATGCTAATTGTATTCCATCAATATATATTTCTTTCATCATCTCTCCAAGTAGCATGTCAATATATTTACTTCCTTAGTGATAGAACTCCCTTGTTTCCAATGGGGTTTTAAAATACTCCAGGCAGATATTCCTCTTCCTTTTTCTGTCTTTTATTTTCATTACTGGATTAATTTTAGATAAGAACTAGACCTGGCTATATGATATGTTTTGAGTAGCAGAAATCTATGCAGTGGATACCATACTTCTAAGTTACTAGATGGACCAACATGTTATTGAAATACATAGATTTGAGCGTACAGCTAGTGTTTCCCAGGTACATCGTCAAATTGATGGGAATTGCTTTTGAGATGTCTGATTCCAGTGCTGGAAATGGGGAGTTGAG
>NW_008619341.1:0-3527 GCF_000691845.1 Merops nubicus | reverse complement strand
TTTCAAGAGCGTCATCTGAGTGACCAGTGAAGATGGAAATAATTTAATATGCTTACTTAACACCCTGATCTGTAGGATGCTTAAGTTCTTGATGTAGTCTGGGACTGATTTCACTTTGGAGAAGCTGGGAGCGTGTTCATGTTGTGCTCCTCAGGAAATAGGCAGTTTACAAGAGTGGATCTAGTCAAGTAATTTCTGTTCAGAACCCTGTACTCTGTAAGTCACGCCAAAGGCACAGTAGCCATGTGTTGCAAAAATGGGGACATAAAATCCAGTCTTGTGAGACTGGCACCGAATATGCGACAGACACAAATTGGGAGACAAATAATAATTGTTTATTTACAGCAACATTTGCAGGTTTTTTTGAATTGCCGGTAATAAATGAGAAACTACAGGTATACCTGAAAGTTTATTACTAATAACAACAACACACTAGACATATGCGCGCGTGCACACGCACCACAACAACAACTTGCCCGCTGTAGGCCCGGCTGCCTGTCGTATAGACAATGCCATTGAACAGAAATACAGTGGAACAACACACAGTAAAGTTGTAGCAAGAACCAAAGATACACCCAGGGAAGCATAGAAATGCACCTGAGGAGAAAATGTGAAATACACCTGGGGAGGAAAGTCTGTCTCTCAGCACTGGCTGAGGTAAATAATCTCACCCACACGGCGTCTCAAGTGGGGGGGATGGCGAAGGAGTGAATTTGTCAATCCGTCCTGTCATCGGTGTGGTTCTGAGTCAATCCTGTCCCGATTTTGGGGCCGACATTGAATCTGAGTATTTATACTCAGATTCGTACATTACATCACCAGGGTATATGTGTGGTTGGGGATGACTGTAGACAATCTTATCACTTATGTCAATGCCACAAAGTCTGTTAATTTGCACCTGCATGGGTGGAGGTATTGGCTCCTTTTGTTTAGGCTAAGACTTCAGAAGACTGGGACCAGTTTCACACTCCTCCAGGCTTCCAGATAACACTAGATATCGATCTAGTGATGATTGCCACACTGGCCCAGTGCTTGCCACCTCCTCTGATGCTGAGTTTCATGCTTCCAGGCATGTAGCTGCATGGTGTACATGACTTGGACTTTGTTGTCAACTGTGTTCTCTTTACACCATAGTAGATACAGTATGAAGAAACTAAAAATCATGTCAATTCCAAAAGGATGTGGTGATAATCCAAAATAGATATTTTTGGGGGATTGTTTGAAATAAGCTGGGAGTGGAAAGGCTTCTGTGAAGATTTAGCCTGATAGAGGCATAGAGAATGTGTCCTCCTAGCAAAACTGTCTTGGAAGAGGGGGAAGAAAATGCCAGTTACCAGAATAAAATTAGAGTTAAATATGATGCTATTTGGACTTCAAGTAATGTTGAAAAATTAGTAGTTCAAAGCTAACCATTTCAGAGAAGCTGGGTAGAGTGTCACTTAGTGACAGCTCAGTCTAATGCTAATTTAAAGCATTTATTAGAGGCGATCACAAAGACAGGCAAAATATCCTTTCTAATTGTGCAGCCAGTATATGAACACACTTCTGCTGATCCACAAGCACTGCTGCCTTAACTTTTTCTTTTTTCGCCCATTAGTGGAAAACTTGGAATAAAGATATCCTAAGAAAGTCATAATATTGATTTCAATTTCAATAGAATTTAAATTTTAATGTATTAAATACCTAACAGTTTAACATAATTACATTTGTAATATTTTAAAGGCATTATTTCTTTTTCTCTGGTATCATTTACTGGGGCTTTTTAAAATGTTAAATATTTTCACACCTAACCTCAAGTCTTTTAACCAGCATAGTGGAATAGATTCTTGTTCTCACCTTAGTCACTTGAGAGGGAAATCTGAAGTAATTTAAAATGGTTAGTGGTGGCTGGTCAATTTGTGCATTTTCCTGTACCGGCTTAAGCAATATCCATCAATAGTAATTTTCATTTACATGGAAAATATATGAGACTGCAAGGCTCATGGCTTTCAAAGCCATCATATACCTCTTCTACAGAGAAAAGAGAGTGCTGTTAAGAGACCAAATTTTGAACACTTCAGTTAGTGTTTAATTTTAATTCTTCTGTCTTCTCTTCTCTGGAAATGAAAGAAAACCACTCTCCAGATTCCACACTGACCCTTTAACTTGTCTTGACAGTACTTTAAACACAGCTGCTGTTACAATTTTGTTTTTGAAAGGACTTTTAAGATTTAATTTTTTTTCACAGTTTTAGCAATTTTTGTTCCTTTTATATAATTTTGAAAACTTGAAGGCTTCTGTTGTGTTTTCCTGTCTGTTTCTGTGTGTTTTCTCACATGACGCCATTTTCTGCTCCTGTTGTATTTACTGCCAAATGGAACGTATATTTCTGCAGGTAATTGAAATCTTTTGTATTCTTAGAAAAAATACTTTTAGGTAGTTGAATGCTATGCATGTTACGCTTTGATGAAATGTTACAACTCTGTTTGTCCCCAAACAAGAAAACTAGAACCCAGCAAATGCTAAACCAGTTTTAAACTGGAGTCCACGCGGGAGATTAATGGTACATTACTACCCAAATAAGTGTAACTTTGGCTGTGAGTTATGTAGTAACGATAATGCTAAACCCACAGCTCTCTTCAGATCTCTTCCGTTTGTTGTTTATATTTTTTTTTATATTAGCCTGAAGCACACATACACTTCCCTTGCTGGTCTGGCTGAGTTGTTTGTAGCCATGGGATCTGCCAAGTTGGTGGCTCATCTCTTTTCCCTTTGTGCCTGTACTATGCTACTCTGCCTTCATTTCTGAAGGCCACTGATGCCATGGCAGGTCTGTATCTTATCAGTGTTAGTGGCATTAAATGCCTTGCTCTAAACAGAAGGACTGCTTGATACTTCTATCTCTATAAACTGTAACAAATGAGCCTTAGGCACCTGCTTGATTATAAAAATTGCTGCTGCAACAAAACTAAATAAAACAAAGCGGCGGGCAGATCAAGAAAAGTTCAGACAGAAATCCTGGCAAAGCTCAGTCCAGAGGTCTTGCAAGCTTCGTACATAGCTGAGCCATAACTTGTTTCATGAAGTGTTCTAGATAGTTCATATAAAGCTAATCCAGGAAGCTCCACAGTCTATGATGTCTGTGATGACAGGAGATTCGTCTACGATGAGATTCCTGTGAAGCTTCCTCTTCTTAGCTCTCCCCACCTTGTACAGTTTAGCTTCTGATTTCCTTGTGTTGACAACTGTATCTACTCCTTCTCAGTTTATCTGTGCTCAGGCAAAGAGCTACTTTATGGTTTTTCATTGTAAATGTGAATGGTATATGGTGTCTCTCGATGATTATTTGTTGCCTTTTATTTAACGAGGTAGGCTGTTAGACTGTAGTTACAATGCAAGATTTATAGGCCTAATTAATATCTTTTATGAGGCCGACTGTTAAAGGAGACAGAAATATGCAGCCTTTTCTGTGGGTCTGACTTCTGCATTGGAATATTTGTACTTTTAATTTTTTCACTGTTAGTTGTTCTAATAGAATCATAGAATCA
>NW_008619340.1:0-17814 GCF_000691845.1 Merops nubicus | reverse complement strand
ATAATAATAATAATAATAGTAATAATACAACACTCCTATCAGATATTTCCTTACCATAGTAGTTTATATCTCCCTCTATCAGTAGAATATGTTTTATGCATTTTAAAGTTGTCATGTCAGAGGATTCCAGTGGCAATTACTGACATACTGCTGCCCTGGATTCACTTAAAACCTGCAGTCACTCAAGATCAAGGCTGTTATCCCTGTAAGAAACTGATGTCCTGAGAAGCATCGCTGCTGGGATCACATCCATTTGTCCAGTGACATCCAACTTTTCTGACCATCTCTGGCTCCTCGTTGTCCTGCCCTTAAAAAGCTGGAGAGCCCTACACCATTCATGAATATTAAAAGCAGGGTTGTATTTTTTCACCCCAGCATAGTTCATCTGTCTCTCCAGATTGGCATGTCAGCTTTTTTTCACTGCAGCTGTCTGCCTGACTAGTACCTCCCATACTCACAGAGTATTTGCAGGGCTTTCTGAACACATCAACGTGGGAAAGCTGCGTGTCCTACATCCACATTTCTGAAGCTTTTTTTAGGAAGGGTGAGTTCCCTGGGGCGTGAGCAAAGCGTTGAGTAGAAGCAACTGGCAGAAAGAAAGCTCAGCAAAGATCAGCTCAGCGGATTTCTCCCCCCGTTTGATGGGGGCCAAGGTGGCTAAAGGGTCAGGAAGGTGCACAGCTTTGCATCCTCCTGTCTTCTAGTAGGAAGAAAACTGCTGTAGAGCTTAGCATGAGGCCAGGAGGTTTTAACAGATGGCTCCTTCTCCCTCTCTGCACTTGAGGGCTCCACGGCTTTAGAACCTCCTTTTGTGGACAATCCAATCCATGTATCTCCTGCCCAGCATACCCTGGTTCTTTTTCAGCCATAGACAGCTGCTGAATGCATTCAAACAGTAAATAACATGTTTTCCCTCTCAAAATAAAGAGAAATTTAAAAAAAAAAATCTCTTTTCTTGAGTCCAGCCAAATCTGCAGCCAAGCAGTGATGGTTTCCTATAAAATGGGCAAGTTTCAAAAGGATGTAATGAAAACCAAGCTTGTCTTGTTTGCAGTCACCCTGAATAGCAACCAGAAATAATCCACTGTATTTATCCTGGAATAAAACAATATTTTAGGAAAGTAAGGAAATATACATCATATACATGCAGTACCAGAATAATTCTACCCATCTATGTCCTCTGCACCTATGAAACTGGATAAATCTCAGTTATGCCAGGTTAAGAAGCACTGTTAGGGTTTAATTTCTGAGCAGTCAGCTTGCTTCTATCCTCCAAAAATGTAAAATCAGGCAAATTCTCAAGGCTTGAGAATTTTTAAGATGTATATGACGTGACCCAGTAATTCATTTTGATTCATTTTAAGCATGCAGTGATGGGGAAGAGGGAGGGATTTACATGAGTGTGGTAAAGAGAGAAGCATTCTATTTAATACACAACCTATCTTTCAACTTTTGATTCATTTTAAGCATGCAGTGATTGGGAAGAGGGAGGGATTTACATGAGTGAGTGTGGTAAAGAGAGAAGCATTCTGTCTAATACACAACATATCTTTCAAATCCATCAGAAATACACCTCATATAAGTTGTAGCAAGACAGATATAGGGAAATCCTGGAAATTTTTGACACTCCCTTAGGTTTTGGGGGATCTATAAACTAATGAATGGATGGCATCAACTCTGCAAGACAATAGGTAGATTTTTTATTTGTGGCAGATAGAATAATGATAGTTTCTTTCATTAACTTTTAGTAATAATCTTTATTTAATAATTAATACAAGTATAATTTAATACAGTCCAAATTAAAAGTATCCTTCATCTCCCTGTGCTGTTTCAGAAAGCCCTGTCAGAGGACAAACGACAGCAACTGCTTACAAAATACATACATTAGTCAGATTTTAGGTAGGCATTTGCTTGGCAGCACCTCAGGGCCTGATCCTGCTGAGTTTACAACACAGTTTAATGGTCTGAATAGGAAGATTTTGATTTGTCAAAAGATAACTGGCCAGATCTAGCCTGTATCTTTGGATATTATAGCCTAAAACACGACCAGTTCTTCTCAGTTGAATGCTGAACTTCATGCTAACCATTGGTCAGGTTTCCCCCAGCAATCCCTCAACAGTCACCAGTTAAATTATGATATCAGTCTTATAGAATAATAGAATATCTCAGTCTTCCACAGTGAGATAAACAGTAGGACCTTTCCTATGAGGAGCTACACAGACACTTCCCACCAGTAAAAGCTCTGTAAAGTAACACATCAGTGCTGTGAGATAACCACATCTTCTCAGAGGTCATCCCTAGGCCAAAGTGAAGCTTCTACCTTCCTCCAAAGCCTTCAGTTAAGCCAAAAGGCTGTGACCATAAAAGGCAGAGCTGTTCTGACATGATTAATTAATAAGGCCTATCTACCTTTCCTTAAACTAGAGTGTGGTACTCAACTCATTGCCCCAAATCATCCTCTAATAGCAATGAGGCTTTCCTGGTGGTTTATGATTTTTGGTAGAGGAAGGACAGAATCCTTTCATATGGCCAAATCTTAGCCTAAAAAAAAAAAATTAAAGTGCATTTTAAATTCCTTCCAACAGTTAAAAGGGAAAATATTAGTACTTTAGCAGACTTTAATTTAAAATTCTCATTGTTCTCAAGAATATGACTGCATATGTAATCTTAGGATGGGTCTTCCACTGCAAGTGAGCACTTGTCTTTAAAAGGGGTAATTATTAGGGTGCATGTAGACCAGAATATTTGTTTTTTCCACGTAACCATTGGAGACCATGGGCTTTGCAGCTGGGATGCTTCCTACCCACAGATAGTATCTCAGTTTTGGCTGGCTTTTCAGTTAAAAAACAGGAAAGGAGTGGCAAAGAGCACTGAGTTTTTAATAAAACAAGAACAGCTTTTCATCTTTCTTACTCAGCAGTTGCAAAAGACTGAGACGTTACAGGAATAGAGGAAAAAGTTGAAGAATGTCTATCAGAAAACAACCAACCAACCCCAAACCCACTCTGTTAGCTGATCTTTGGTTTTCCAGCTTCAGACACTAATCTGCAAGTGATCACCAAGACCAGATTTGGTAGGAGAACTGAGGAAATGGAAAAGAGATGGTTTATTATGGGGGATTTTTTTTTTTTGCTTGACTGCATTGTGTAAACTCCAAATGCTGCAAAAGAGGCTGCTGAAATAAGTGTCAGTGGGGCAAAAGCCTGACTTGGGGAAAAAATCAGAGCACAGGGTAAAGATTTGTGAAAGAAACCTCTGTCCTCACCTTGGGAAAGATGCTGGGTGGGACATGAGCTGGGGTTTGGAGCTCTGGGGGTTACACCATATTTTCACACCTGTCTTGTTGGGGGGGAAAAAAAAAAGACATTTTCCTAGGGAACTTGGTCCAAGGTCTAGTGAATTTAGGAAAATATCTCCTTTGATTACCGTGGATGCAATTGCAGGGCCTCCATCCCCCATGGATCAAGAGGCTCAAACTCATGGATGCAATTGTGTGAGTTTAAAACCCAAACATCACTCTGGAAATTTTTAATCCTAGAGATCTTGACTTGTGTTGGCAAGAATCTGAGAATTTTCATACAGAACGAGGTCTTCAGATGTTGCAGAGGACACGTAGCTGAATTTCAGAACTGGAGGTTTTGCAAAGCTTCATTATTTGATGTTTCTCCAAAGTAAACACAAACATTAAAGGACTTGTCATTGGTGTGTGTGTGTGAGACTTTAAAATACTACACCTAAAAATGATGTCTTCTATAAACTATAGGATGTTTTTGGGAGCCTGACATGTTTAGAAAGGTATGATACCCACTTGTAGGGGTTTTTTAAGTTTTATTTTGCTACTTCTGGAAAGCTTTCCAATAACTTTGTGACTGTACCTGTCAAAATTCCCTCCAAATTTCCAATTGGCTGTGATATGCTGTTGTCTTCCTATCCTAAACTACCTTATAATGACATTTCATGCTCTGTTGAGCAGCTGCTGAACTCGTTCTTGTCTTTATTTACTGATGGAAAACCTCAGCATCCTGTTCTAGATCCGTCCTGGAAGGTGCTGATCACATCCTCCCATGAAGATGGTAGGGAGCAGTTTTCTCACAGGTTTCTTCAGCTGGGAAATTCATCCTGCCTTAAAGATTTGGTTTTATTCATCTCATCTAGCATTTTATTTGGAAATCTTTTGGAATAAATAGATACCACAGAGAACCTGTCACCATGATAAGCTGAAACCTCTTCAAGACTTTTTCCTCCTCTTTTTCTGTTGATTTAAATTCAACTTCTCTAAGGCTTTTGAGCAGGCAGTGAAACTTCTTTTAAAGAGATTTTGCTTGCTTTGGGTTTCTCAAACTCTTCTCTCCAACTCTGACTCATTCCACGTGGGAGTATTTGCTGAATTCTTTGTCTCACTCAGTCTTTGATTGACGTCACCATTGTTTCCTTGCTATTTTTATCCACCTTGTCAGGGCTAGTAAGTACAGTGCAGCGTGTCAATCCCCAGTCAATTTTTCATCAGCGTTCTGCAGCTTGAAGGTTTTAGTGATGTCTCTAAAGCTGCTTAGTTGATCTTTATGTGGAAGCTTAAATAAATGCTGTTTGCATTAGGATTGGCAAATCTGAAAGATTTCTGTGTCTCATTCTTTGCCACCTCACCAGCGCTCTGCAGAATTTCAGCCAGTGCCTACATGTCATTTTTTACCTATTTCTGTAGTGGTGTTGTCATGATTCATTGTAGAAAGGAGAAGGTGGCAGGGAATTTGTAAGGAAAGAAAAGGATGAAATAATAAAACTGCACCTTGCCACTGTTTTCATGTGTAACCTCCTGCAAATCACTCAGTGTTCCTGATGTAGAGGTGGAACAAGAGCAAAGTTCAAACAAATCCTGAGGGAGAACCTGAAAAGTGGGGTTAACCTCTATTCTGTTGCTGTCATCAAAAAGGGACCTGTAAATATATAGGTTACTATTATGTTTAATTAACTCTTGAAGGCTCCAGGCACTATGGCCCAAATCCAGCTTCCACCTCTGCAGGCTTTGAAGTGCTGGAGGAAGCGTGTCCTATGGCAGCGTAATCAATTTATTCTCACAAGGTGAGAGGACTTTAATGAAAGAAAGGATGATCAATGGAGGTTTGCCAGCATGCTTGGCTTTGCTTCACAAATGCTCTCATTGCTGGCATGAAACCAAGCCAAAGGATCCACTTATCCACCCAAATGCTCCTTAGTCGTGGTGGGAGGTAGAAGAAGATGGTAGAACGAGCAGCAAAGATCACATCTCCTCAGTTTCACATCCTGCCCTGTTAGCTCAGGTTCTGTGGCTGAGGTCTCACCCAAATGTCACCTTTTTTTTGTTGGGACACTGACTTTCTGTTGTCTATTCTACCTCCACACCTATTTGCACTCTGGTCCTTGCACAGCCTTGCAGGTACCTGCAGGATTTTGCCCAAAGAGCAGAGTCACTATCAGAGCCCACGAGATCCGATGCTGGGACTAGTCTAAAACAACTCAGCAAGCACTTGCTAAAATTCCTCCTTGGATAGCTGGTCGGTGTGGTCAGAGAGCCTCAATCAGCTGCAGATTGCTACTCCAGCTCTACTCCCTGCTCACACGCAGGAGATTTCCTATTAGACAGTTTTATGTTCTTGGCACGAGAGGCAAATGCTGGAGGAAATCTCTTCCAACCGATCATGCTACACTTAACAACTTCCTCTCCTTGATTACTGAGGAAATGATTATTAGAAGAAAGTGTGTAGATCTTTCATCGTGCCTGCCTCAACTTAAGGGAGGTCAGGAACGGTAAGGGGAGGAGAGGTTTGAGCTCTTTCTTAAAAGCTCTTATTCCACTCTTTTCCCTCTCTCACTTATTGCCTGCTACCTAATTACTTCCATATCAATTTCTTCAGCTCCACACGCAACCTCCCGCAGGCTTTTGCAGCTCTGTACAAGGCTGCAGCTGCAAGCTGCAGTTGTGAGACCTTGTCTTCTCCTTTCCCAAACACGGAGTGTGTCACATTCCATACCAGATGCATTGCTGCTCTGACTTTCCTCCCCATCTGATGTGTTCTGCTGGTGTCCCCCTGCATGCTCAGGTTCGCTCCAAACACGAGTCTTTCCTGAAGCTGGTCCCTAATGTGCTTGTTTGTGATCCTCAGGAAGGTATTTGAAACAATAACCAAAGAGGATTTAGCTAATTTTAGGGACTTATTATCGTGGCTTTGGTATTTGTAGAGTATGAGGTGAGAATCAGGTTAAAAAATACTGTTTGATATAGAATGAAGAAAGACTTCAATAAAAGCAGTGAAAACAGCTTATTTATACCTTCAGTACAACATGGTGCTTCTCCTCTTTGCAACAGACCTTTGAAGCAGAGAAACAAGTTCCAGTTATTATATTTTCAACTCATACAGAAGAATGAATTAGCAAAATGTATGGACAGTGGCAGTTTCTTTTACTGTGGAAATTACAACAGCTCTTAAACTGCACGTAATGGGGAGAACATCTCTTTGAGACTCAGGTAGTGTGGTGCTGAATTTAGGCATCTAATGGTGAGAGAAGCAAATGTGGGAACAGTTAAAATCATGCCCACTTCTAATAGAGTTAATTTGTCAGATAACAGCATTTATAGGGCCAAATAAATAGAGCTTTGTCAAGGTTTAGAGCTGGGCCAGCCACCAGACGAATGATGGATGCTCTCTGTTAACCCCTCTCCCTTCCCAAATGAAAAAGGAAGGGAATAAGGGAGAGAGTCTTATGGAATAGAAAAGAAAGCTTAGAACCATATTTAAAAATATATTTCACTTCAGCTTCCAGTCTATGTAGGCAGAGACTCTGTTTCCTGAAGGGTCTTTAAGGAACCAGAGCCTAATCTTGTGCATGCCGTTTTGTGCTCTCTATTCCATTAGGGCAGCACCAGGAGATCTAATATTTGGAGTTTAAAACAATCTCCATACATGCAAATCAAGTAGTTTGATAGCTAAATACCAAGAACTGTATCTGTAATTGATGACACCTACATTCCTTTAGGCTGAGACCAACAGGTCAAGCCTTTAGGCTATGATTTTTAAAAGCTTAGGGATTTATATACATAATTCCCAGTAACAGAAAAATAAGCTGGACACTCAGATCCTACAGCCAACTTCAAAGATATTAACTCTTCCCCAAATCCACTCAACCTCTTCCTTACTCTACCAGCGCAGAGAATGAGTGGAATCCTTTTGGAAACAATTCCTCTGAGAAAATGAGCATTTTAACTACACCATGTGCTTGGATGAAGGAACCAAGCTGGCCAGAGAAAGAGGCAAAAGTTGTTCTGTGATCTTAAAGTAAGGAAAAAAAAACCTGATCCTGAGGAAGAGGAAATAAGAGGATAAAACTGATGGAGTTCTTTCCAGCTCTCACAGATGAGCTAAATACAATGATCTGCCTCACGGCTCTACAAGACTTCCAGCAGTTTCAGGGAGAATCTCTCTTCTGTTTCTTCTCTCCACAGCAAAGTTCTCCAATGGCACAGATAATGCTCTATCAGTGTGGCTTTTTCCCTGACTATTGGCTACTGCAGTATTCCATTTTATTTCATATTTTCTATGCCATGTAATTTGGGCCTTGTACAGGGTGTTAATACATGCAATAATTATAATTCTCCTTGACTGCATCATATTTAAAGGTGTAAGCTTCTCAATCCATCTCCTTGAGGCAGATTACCCAGGAGACAACCCGCACATTACAGATGGAGCTACTCTGATCCCATTAACTGAAGAGTGAGGAGAGCATTTGAATCGCAGACTCCAGAGCCTGGTGAAACCCTGATCTCATTAAAAGCAGAGCTGGCAAGACTGTACCATTGGGGTGCCACTTGGGGTGTCCCTTTGAACTTGGGGCTGCAGCCAAGGGGTAAGCGTTGAGCGGAGGTGGGACTGAGACGTGGGGATGAGGTTCCCTCATACCCTATCCACCTGTGGCTGTGAACTTCTGATCCTTTCTACCAGACACCCTGCAGCAATTTCTGAAGGTGCCAGGGGGCTCAAACCACCAAAGTGAGGCACTGAAGGAAAATAAAAGAGCAGACGACGTAAAACCTAGTGGATTAATTAAATAATCTATATATTTACCAGTGATAATTCTACAGTAAAAAGCCTCCGGGGTTAGACATTTTATAGGGATTTTAATTCCTTAATTTGGCAGGTTTGGAGCCCTGAGGATTGTTACTCTTTTTGGGTTGTTTTTTTTATGTGATTTTGTGGAATTGTCACGGTGCAGGCTTTGTCTTTTGGGCTGTTTGCTGTCAATACAAACATCTGTCAAGGACAAGCTGTAAGACAGTCCCACTGCTGTCTTACATCATGTAGCTCATTGATTTTTGTAGGGCTTAATGGTCTAAAGATACACACACTGATCAGAATTAGGAAATCTACATTTCCTACCTTACCAACAAAACCCTCCCTTTGCCATAACTGGGATTAGAGATTTCTTTACCAAACTTTGCTGTTTTCTCCTATGACCTAATGCTATGGGGGAAAATATTCTGTGCAAGAAGCACTGGATTAATTCTGGAGGCAATTAAATACGTTGCACCTATACAATGAGCAACACTAATTCTGAAGATGAACAGAAAAATAAAACAAATATAGATCTCCCTTAACCTTTCCCTTCTTCTTTGGCCCAAATTATCTCCTTAAAAAATAACTCCTGCCCCGTATTTTACATCTTTATCATTGGGAAACACAAGCAAAAATATATTTTACCTTTTCCCTTCCTTTTCTGTTCCCCTTTTGAACCTCCCTTCTCTTCTCCTCTTTTATTTTTTAACTCTGCATATGAGAAATGAGTGCCTGATATCCACTTTGCCTGGTAGATTTTTCCAAATCATGCCTGCCTGGAATTGCAACATAATGAGAACAGACAGAGGTATAAAACTCCTCATCTGTCTCTGCTAGTTGTTCTCTCAAACAGAGTTTGAGTCTCCCAGCACAACTGAGAGAAGTCACAAATCCTGCCCCAAAAAAAACCAAACCACTTTTTCATTCCTCTTCTTCTTGGATAAGAATGCAGAGATCTTTCTACACCAAAAAGAAGCAGGGACACAGCATTATTTTTTTGCTTTTGGGTGCCTTTAGGGAAGGAAAACAGCAAAGGCAAATGAAACATCTAAGTTAAATGAGAGTTAAATTTACCTTAGGGAAAAAAAAGGGAACCAGAAGCTAGAAACAATATTTGCTCTAAGCTGTGATGTGCTACACATACCAGTGTTTTGTCCCAGCCTCTGATATGTCCCCTGTCCTTCAGTGCTCCTTCAGGATGAAAGGAGGAGAAATCAGCCAAATAAGTCACCTCTCCTGCTGTTTAAGCCATAAAAATTTTGCACTTTACTTCTGTCTTCTTCAAGTATCAAAGAATAGGCAGAGCAACCTGAGCAGCAGCTAGGTTGTGTTTCTCCCACAGTCACACTTTCCTGGAAATAGGGAGGTCCTTTTTCCTTAAAAATATACTCTCCTTTGGGAGGAACATCACAGTTTGATGGTACAGTGAGGGTTGGAGCAAGCAGACCCTGCAGAACTTGTTGGTGTGCCTGCTTACTTTAAAAATCTCTGCCCTTTGAATAAATTCAGGGGTAAAAGTTACTCTTCTGGAGGAGTATTTTGAGAAAGGAATGGATGAGTCAATGCTCACAGCAATGTTCTAGCCTTTCTCCAGAGTCAATGTCTGGAGGACTGACCTGAGGTCCAGAAAACACTCCCTACTTTCCCTCTACTCCTATCACAATATTTTTAGAAAGAGGATGCCTAGATCCACCCTTGGCACGTCAGGAGCCCCAGGATGTCCCTATCTCCATGGTTCTTTTAGCTGGTTTGCTCAGGGATGTACTACAGAGCTGGATGAGAACATATTACACTGGTCCTCCCCACGCCCCTGCCAGTCTCCCAGTTTGGAGACAGTCCCAGTGTCTTCTCTGAGGTCTCCAGAGGCCACAAGAGCAGAGCTGACACCTTCTGTGGGTGGTAGGGTTGAGTTTTGTGGCAAGAGGCTCCATCCCTCTATAAGCAGAGAGGAAAAACATGGGCCAATAACAACAGCCCCCCCTTGTCCAGCACGAAAGAGGCTCCTCAGCAGAGACTATTGTTTGTTTTCCTTTGTGTCTCCTCAGCTGCCAAAGGCAGACTTCTTCTGCCCCTGCTCTCTCATCACCAGCTCCCACTCAGTGTGCCTCCTTAGCACATTCTGGGATGGTGACACACGCTCCATTGAACCCTGCTGGAGTCTGAAATTCCCCAGCAGGAGACAAATAAACAGCTTTGGGTTTTTTTTTTTCCCTTCTCTAATTTTTTCCCCCCCTTTTTTTTTTTTGGTCTAACTTCCCAGCCTGACGTGCTGTAAAATAAAATAAACAAGAATCCTGAAACCTACGTTGATCAACGTGTGGTATGCAGCAAATATGTTGTGAAACAAATGCTTTGAATTAGGACAAATGCAGAGGCTTAGGGCTGATTAATAGCTACTGCACTCAAAGACTTCTGAGATTCTGGGGTTGGTTTTTTTTTTTTCAGTGCTGTGGGCCAGGATAGAATTTCAAACATATTAATGAGCAATAGTATGTGTGTGTTTGTTGCTGAACCACTAAGCAAAGGAAAGTAAGTGCTAGAACAAGCCAAGAAATATTTCTGGATGCTCTGTCACAAAGGAATCAAAGCAAGAGTACCACTGTCAGCCTCTGGATTAATTGTTCTGTAGGAGTGAGTAACTTTGAAGACAGGGAGGAATGAAAGACTGAGAGGCTAAGAACAGATTTCACTTGCTAGTCATGCCCCAGTATTTGATTGATGGATTGATTCAGTGTGACTGATGAAAAGCTCCATCAGCTTTATGCTGCATCAAGATATAAACATGTCCCATCAGGTAAGAAGGTTCATCTGCAGAAGATAATCAACTTAGAGGTGTATGAACAGGATCTCTACAGCAGCTGGGAGATAGAATAACCTGTACAAATAATCATTTCCTCTTTGAAGCAGTGAGGTTTTGCATATAGAGTTGAGAAATATGGATTATTTTTTTTTAAATCAAGCCATCCATTAGGTTGGAAAAACAATCTTTTTTTTAACCTGCTCCTTGGACTGGAATTCCACGTGATGAAGAAAGAGATAATAAAAAGCTGTTGAGCCTCTGCTATCTTCTCTTCACACAAAGTTACTCATAGGTGAGGAATTGGCTGCCACCCAGAAGAATCACCTGCCCTCATGAGCTGGTAACTAGGTAACTGATTATCTGGCAAAGAAATCTGGTGATTAGGAAGGAAAAGGTCTCCTGTCATCTCATTTATTGAGAAGAAGTGCTCGGCTACCTCAGCAGCTGCAGGAGTAAGATGGGATGCCAGGTGGATAAGGGAGATCCACACAAGTCTACAGGAAAGGGGAAAGATCCTGAAAGGCTTCAAAGACTCAAGTGAATGCTCAAAAATGGGGAGAAAACTCAGGTGAGTGCATGCTCTTATTTCAGTAGTTCCTTTGGCTCCAACAATGGTGAGACCCACCACTACAGACCTGAAAGCCTTTGCCAATGGACAATCAGGCCCCTTGTTTCCTTAATGCTGATGCCACCAAGGAGTTTCTCCATCTGATTTCTCTCCCACACGGAGCAGAAGCAGATATTTAGATGTCCTCTGGAATTTCATAGGAATTTCAGGCAGAGGATCCATGCTGGGGAGGGAAAAATAGGCCTGTGAAACTGCTCTGCAAGGCAGCCATGGCTGGGGAAGTATCTTTTCTGGTAGAAGAGTGTCCAGGAACAAAGCTACTGCCTGTTTCAAACCAAGAGTAGTGAGAGAGGCAGGACTTTAAGTAAAGATGCATCTGGAAGTGGTATTGTTAAAGCTCCATCTCCTGGAGTCACAAGATTATGCAAAATATTCATGGTTGCTTCTTTTAACACAATTCCTCATCGTGGTTAAGACAAGTTGGAGGTGGGAACAGGAGGCTGTAAAGCACAAGGCAAGTGAAGGGAACTCTGGGGCTCACTGGCTGGTTGGTTTTCAGTTGTGTGATTCGGGTAAGGGGGTAGGGAATTCAGGAATGCTTTTCTTCAGCAGTAGGGAGAACTTCCTCTAGAGAACTTCTCTAGGAAGCACTAACTCATGATGTCTCCAGCTGCCCCTTTGCTACTGTGACACCATTTTGCTTCATAACAACACTGTGTGAGTGATTAGGACATCCAAAGATGTTCCAAAGCCAGCAGAGCCCCATGGCACTAGAGTGGAGAACAACATATGAAACCATTTGCCCAAGAATCCACCTCTTTGCTTGTGGTCCCTTCTGGAAACCAGATGTCAAGACCTTTTAAAGCCCAATCTGCTCCTGGAAAACCTCAGTCCTACAAGTCCATCCCCACCAGCATGTTGCTCTCACGTGGGGCCAGACCTTCTGGTTCCACATCCCAACCACCACGGATCCATTGAGCACCAGTTAACACCACAGCAGCCAGGAAAATGCAGTCACTCCAGTGCTGAAAAGGTCACGTTGGGGCTCCACAAGTAAGGCCATCAAAGTGCTCATGGAATCATAAGTCACACTTGAGGAAGGTACACATTTTTTGGCCAAAAATTTTGCCAGGACACCAGAGGTTTCTGGTGTTCTCTGTTTTAACCAGCATGCACCATCCAGCTGCCTGATGGCTTTCTTAAAGCTTTTCTTTATAGACAAAATGCAATTTTTTTTTGGTTGTGAAAGCTGATTTTACTAATTCAGATCTTCTCTTCCAAGAATCAGGTTCCCCCCACCCCGTTTCTGAAGTGGGATTGCAAATAGAGTGTTTTGCTTCCTAAGCTATAAAAGCATTTCTCAAAGTTCAAATCTACTCAATCCATAAAACTAATTTATGGCTGTGTAAGTAGGAGAAACAAAGGTTACCAATTAAGGGCCTGAGTTATTTAAAAATGACTGAGGTAGGCACTTTTCCTCCTGATTTTTGATGACTTTTCACATGCAAATGTTGGCACTACCAAGGTTAGAGAGACCAAGAGCTGCTTATTTCATCCACAGCATTACTTCAGGAGGAGTTTGCTTCTTTTTACTTCTTTAAACAGAGGTACTTTTCCCCTCTGTAATACCTATTAAACATAGAGTTCATTTATAGGACCCAATTTAGTCAAACACCTACATATGTGTGCAATATCAAAGCCCACTGAAGCCTGTTAACTGAATAGCAGTCAACTGAATTGTATTTTTTTATTAAATTAGGTCCATGCCTAAAATTTGGCTGCATTATGGCCTTACCTACTCTAGGAATGACAGGGCACAGCAATGGGTTTGTTTTAATTCTATTTCCTTGATGTTCACTGAAATTTGGCTAAATAGTCTGATGTTATGTGTTATAAAATTTCTGATGTTATGAATATTCTAAAAGGGAGCACAGATTTTGGAAAAAATAAAGCTTTAAGGGAGGGAAAACAAATGCCTGGTAACAGATTTTCCTAGAGGTACTCGAGAAGAACATCTGGCCTCAGGAAGTGGGTTAAGTCCTCCCCAAACATGACATTTAATGTGGATAATATTGAAGATTTTAGCCTTGATTTGGTCATAAAATCTTGATTTTATTCATGCAAAAGGTTTACTTATCAGTTTGCTATTGGTTTGCTGTTAATTTACACTTAACTCTGGATCACAGCCCAGGGAAGGGGAAGGGGTGAAGACCTATTCACAGCTTCAGAGGAGGCATTATGTTCAGGAAGGTGAAATTATCCATCCTCCAAAAGGTTCAATACACATTAGCTGAGCTTTTTTAATTGGCTGAAATGATATTAAATGATATTTATTTCTTTTTTTCCCTTTTCTTTCCTCCTTTCCTTCTTTCTTTCTCTCTCTCCCTCCTTTCTCTTTCATGTGCTCTTTTTTTCCTTTTTCCTTTTCTTTCTTTTTCTGTTTCTTTCCTTTTTCTTTCTTCTTTCCTTTCCTTCTTTTTTTTTTCCCTTCCTTCTCTCACAAGTTTTTTTCCCTCCTACACCCTTCTACACTAAAAAAGGAAAAAAAAACTCTCAAAATATTCTGTATGGACTGAAGCTTCACAAGGAGAATAATAGTCATAATAACTATCATACAGCTAGAGAGGAAAAGAGGCATGCTGGGTATATCTGTCTCCCTATGGATGCTGTTCCATTTTTATTCAAGTGGAAATTGCAAGAGTTGTGTAGATGGGTCCTCTGAAGATCCCTGAATCAAGCCAATTTTAATTAATCTTATCAATCATTTCAGAATAATCAAATTAATGAAAAAAATGTGGTTGGCTCTTTGATTCCAGCAGCGGCTACATTTTATCATATGAAAAAATGGCTTTTCCCTTTGTATTTTAAATGACTGAAATTTGAAAAATAGATTTGTTAACTTCATAAAGGGCAGTAAATGTTATTACAAAAGTGGTTGGTTAACTTGTCACTGTTCTGTTCTGAGGCTTGGAGTAACACCCACAATGGGATTATTGATATAAATAGCATCTTTTTAGGAGAAGGAAGGCAACGTGTTCCTTCGCAGAGCTTCATTTATTAAAACCTCAAGTAATCCTCCCCCTCTGCCAAAGATGGGAGCTCCCTAAAAATAAAGGCTATATTAATGAGGGGCTTATAACTCACTGAGCTTGGAGATGTTCTTTCTAGCCCTCTTTAGGGTGTGATTATGGATTTTTCCTGGAATCAGGTAGGTGATGGAGAGCCCGGGTAGCTGCGTGGTGCTCCGCAGAAGCAATGGGAGCACCTCGCCCATGTGCTGTGGAATGGCTTGACTTGTGGCACGTTGCTGGCAGGAGAAGTGACAAGCTCTGCTTTCTACACTGAGAAATGTGCCCTCTGCACTAGTTCCATCTTCTTTAGATGGCAAACTCCTCGGGGCGAGGTGTCTCTCTGCGCCGTGTTTGCCGGGTGGGGTTCTGGTTTGGGAGGAGATGTTTTGATGCTGTGCAGAGATGCTCAGGCCAGCAGCACCCGAGCTCCTGCTGGGAGCAGAGTGTTCTGGTTGGAGCTAGAACACAACTAATTCCATTCAGTGATTTTACTTTTTGGCTCAGTCTCTCCTAACTGCACTTTCTGAAGTGAATGGCAGATTTTTGGCTCCTAGCAGCGACAACACTCAACGTTCAGAGTTTCTACCAGGTATGCAGAAAGGTTCCTCCTTAGACTTGTTCCCATGCAGACCAAGGTCACTGCTCAACCTTCTGAACCATGTTGGGGTGCAGGATGAGGTGGCACCTACAGGGAGGAGCAGAGAGGACAGGTGACCCTCAACTGACGAACAAGGGATTCCATCCTGTATACAGTTGGTATAAAGCTGAGGGATCACGAGCATCAAGCCTCTCCTTCAACAGCTGCCACCCAAGGAGGACTCTGTTGTGCCTTTGATCTTGATCCATGTGTTCCTGAATCCAGTTCCTGTCTGCCAGAGTCCAGTCTGGGACTTGACCAGCTCCACAGCATCAGTGGTGACAGTGTGGAATTGCTGGGGCTTGGGTTCCACGTTGGTTTTGTACATGTGTGTATAGATTTCATTTTATTGTTTTTATATTTATTCAAGCTATTTTAGTTTTCCAACCTCTCTCCCTTATTCCCTTTCTCTTCCCCTTTGGGAAGGGAGAGGGGCTAATAGCATCTTTCATCCCTTGGCACAGAGGCTGCCCAGTTCCACCAATGCATCACTGAAAAAGCCCCAGCCTCTCAGATACCCCTGGGAACCATGGTGCTGTGCCACCACGCTGCTTTGGGATCCACGTGGGTGGAGCAAACAATCCCAGAGCTCCTGCCCATCTGGGACTTGGTTCCAACATCTGCCTGATCCTTCTAAACTCTTCAACAGGGAAGCAGCACCAGGGACTTCACCAGACCAGCTCACCCACCTCATCTTTTAAACTGGGTTATGGTGCTCTTTCTACTGTAGGCCTGAGCCCTCCGTGATCTACAGGGTGTTGCTCAAATTGGTTTCAGTGGGTTTGAAGGACTTTTAGAAGTTCTTTCGAACACAGTTTGCCCCAGGTTTGGTTTTTTTTTTTTTAGGTGCTTTAAATCTACAGTGGTCATAGAAATTTTTGGCGTTCTGCAGATCCAGGGAGTGCTGGTTCCCCTCTCTGACCTTGTGTTTTAAGGTTGAGCTGCACGTTTTCAGTGGCACATTTTGGATTTCAGTTGTTTCCAGAGTGAGGGTGCTTCCATCTGAACATTTCATCAGCAAGGGAAATATCACGAGACCATTACTTACCACCCTGCTCCAAGCCCTTGGGCAGCAAGACTGCAGTGGACTTGTGGGGAAGGGGCTTCATCCTCTGCTTCATCCCCATCAGTCTGCTCCTGCTGGAGCCAGGTCCTGTCCCTGGGGAGCATCACCATGTCCACCACTGCACACACTGAGCAGGGCAAGATCCCACAGGGTTTTCAGCGTATTTTCTCCTTCTCTTATTTAGTTGTGGGCTTCAGTTTTCTTCTGCAGACTGAAATGTCACATATTGTCAACGTGGTGAGAGCAATTCCAAGCAAAGGGATACTCAAGAGGGTCAGACACCATTGACTTAGCAGAACAGGGTCTTTAAAACTGTTGAAGTCACTCAAGATATTAATGCACAGAGCTGTAATACATCACCATGAATCACCTGGTTTTCTGCTCAGGGTTTTTATCTGGACTTTGCAGCTTGTCCTTGGTCTGGGGACATCTGGCAGGTTGGGCAATGCAGTAATGACAGGTGACAGTGAAGTGTCTGGATTCTAAACACTGATGCCAGTTATGATTACCCTACAGCAACACTCAAAGCATTAGTCTCGTGTCCTGCTCTTTTTCTGGACTTCATGCTTTGCCATCTCTGGTTCTCCCTTATTAACTTTCTTCAGAGCTGGAAGGCTGCTACCTGCACTTCACCAAAATGAGCAAAGGAGAAGGTTGAGGCTGGAGGCAGGCATGTGCCCCTTCTCTCCACATGTCTGTCAACAGGTTGTAGAAAGAGTGGGAGAGGTAAGAGGGGAACATGCTGGGGAGGGAAGTGCTGGGACATGGGGGACCTGGGTGGAAAAAAGGTCCCTAGTACCTCTGGCAACACCTTGCTAACTTCTCAGTGACAGATCCAAGAACTCAGTATCTAAGTGAAGCTATTTTTTTTTCCTTTTCTAAAGAACTCTACTATAGCTTAAGAATGAGTGTCCCACACATAGAAAAGTAAAATAAATATTTTCACCGTTTCAAATCATCCTAATTGAATGTGAAGGCTGTGTATAGAACTGTAATTCTGTCCAGAGGCTGCTTGTCAAGTCATGTTTTTATTGTAATTACCTGATTTGTTCAGCTTTAATCGTATTTACTTTTGAAGGTCAGCTGTCCTGCTCTGAAATGGTTCCTGAAGGCTGTGAGAACACCCAACACCCATAGGGAGAAAAGCAAGAAGCACATCAGCTCTTTTCCTCTGGACTTCCCAGCAGATTTTCCTTCACTCCTTAACACTCCACATTTCTTCATCAATACTATTTGTTATTTGTCCCATAATAACTCTTAGAAGCTCTGCTTGTGAGTGGGCTCCAATGCACACTGTGATGCATATGTCCATCATCATCAACCCCTGCCTCAGAGACCTTGTAATGTAAAGAGGCAAAACAAAGCACGAGGAAAACAGAATTGTTCTCTGATAGAGCAGCAAAGGCAGAGAAATTTGTGCTTTAGCTGCCTAATTTTGTCATCACAGAGTTGTGGATTTTCTCCACACCACACCAGAGTGCAGGGGAACAAATTGTGGTGAACAAATCATGTTCCATCCTCTTGTCCTGCTCAGACGTGACAGAAAAATTCTGTCTCCCTGCCCCAAAATCATTTCTGTAGACTGGAG
>NW_008619339.1:0-26966 GCF_000691845.1 Merops nubicus | reverse complement strand
AACCTAAAGTATTCTATGATTCTATGTTTCTATGAATTCTTCAGAACACTGTTCTGAAGAATATATATTAAAGTGAATTTCACGTTCATTAAAAAGTGATGGAGACAACCAGCATCTTGCACTTAACCTCTGAAGTTTAACATCAAGGTCAGTTCCTCATAAAGGCAGATCCACCAGTTCTCCTCAACTCTGGTGCAGAAAGAGCCATCTCTGAGCCAAGACATTATGTTATAGTTCTGGGCTCCTACTGAAGCTGTCAGATTTGGGGCCAGCTATGGTCATGGAGTTTGTAATGCCAGTCTCCATCCACTTGGAAATTAACACCTCACAGAAGTCACAATTCAGGCATCATCTTGTGTCAGTTTTAAGTATTTCTAACAAGAACTGGGTGTGAAACACCTATTGAGGAACAAAAGGTTTATTATATATATACCTATATGTTTCAAGGGAAAGAAAAACGTTGATTGATGCTGCATGTCTGCTCTACACCCCTCTGTTGCCTCCCTTGGATTTCTCACATGATGAAAATTGCTGTCAGTCTTTGTTAGAGGGCTGCACCAGCTAGTACAAAGCAGACAGGCAGTTTTCCAGAGGAGTACACTTGCTCCAGCTCCTTCTCTGTAACCAAGTTCCTATGGACTCACTGCTTATCCAGTTACAGAGCTCCACACAGAAAGCTGGGGAGGTGTTTGTGGCTCCAAAGGCTCATAAAGGAGAATGGTAAAATTATTCTTGCTGACTGCGCAGCAGGGAATTAAAAATGCAACTAGTTCTAACACTACTGTCCAAACACTTCATGCTTCCAAGTTAAAGAGCAAACTACATAACTGCAGCAATACACATGTCCAAGATAAAGCATAATATCCCTTACAGAGGATTTTCCGGTGCCTTCTATACTCAGCAAGAAGCGATTTGCATCCTTTCATAATTTTACTGTATATTTTTTAAGCAGACTGCTGCTGCTTTAACAGCTTTTGTTCTTCTTGATGATGTCATCTTTACTGTCCCAGTTCTACTTTTTTTTTCTGGGGATGTGGGGGGATAATTTTTAACCTTTATGAAATGGATTAAGCTTGAGGCATGAATTTCTGAATGCCGCTTCCCTGACTGAGGGTTTTGCAGAACCACTGAAATAACCATAGTGGTCAGTTTGCTTTTAAAAGTCAGGAGCACAATTGTCATATTTAGCAATGGTCCTTGACTTAGACTATCTATGTTTTCTTGAAGAAGGACAAATATGGTAGAAGTGTGCAAATGAAAATTAGACCCACTGTACACTTGTAGAGACTGGAGACCATTAATTAAAAATCATGCAGAACTGATTAATGTTTCACAACAGTGCAGCTGCTGCAACGTGAAAAAGATCACCATACTTTTCAAACCTTTCTGGAGCTAAATAGAATCAATTACATTCTGAGGTAGTAAAATATATTTAGTGCTCTGAACTGCCTAACACTTATTTGTAACACCTCAAGGTTGGTACTAAAAAGGACTCATTAGACTGCCCAGAAGTCTTTGAATCATAGAATAGTTTGGGTTTGAAGTGACCTTGAAAGGTCATCTAGTTCAAGGCCCCTGCAGTGAGCAGGGACATCTTTAATTATATCAGGTTGCTCAGAGCTCCATCCAATCTGACCTTGAATGTTTCCAGGTAGGATACATCTACCACCAGCCTGAGCAACCTGTGCCAGTGCTTCACCACCTTCATTATAAAAAAAAATTTCTTCCTTATATCTATTCTAAATCTACCTGTTTTTACTTCAGCACCATTATTCCTTGTCCTATCGCAACAGGCCCTACTAAAAAGTTTGTCTCTATCTTTCTTATAAGCCCCCTTTAAGTACTGAAAACCTCAAGAAGATCTCCCTGGAGCCTTCTCTTCTTCAGGTTGAACAACCCCAGATCTCTCAGTCTGTCCTCATAGAAGGGGTGTTTCATTTTTGTGGCCCTCCTCTGGACCTGCTCACATAGGTCTGTGTCTTTCTTGTGCTGAGGACTCCAGAGCTGGACACAGTACTCCAGGTGAAGTCCCACCAGTGTGGAGTAGAGGGGCAGAATCACCTCCCCCAACCTCCTGGCTACACTTTTTTTGATGTAGTCCAGGATATGGTTGGCTTTCTGGGCTGTAAGCACACATTCTAAGCTCATGTCAAGCTTTTCATCCCTCAGCACCCCCAAGTCCTTCTCCACAGGACTGTTCATCCCCCAGTCTGTATTAATACCAAGGATTGCCTCAACTCAGGTGCAGGACCCTGCACCTGGCATTGTTGAACTTCATGAGATTCACATGGGCCCATTTGCGCTTGTCCAGGTCCCTCTGGATGGCAGTCCATCCCTTATTCATGTCAACCACACCACTCAGCCTGGTGTCATCTGTAAACTTGCTGCAGGTGCACTTGATCTGACACTCTATGTCTCTGATGAAGTTATTAAACAGTACTGGTCCCAATACAGACCTGAGGGACACCACTCATCACTCATCTCTATCCAGAAACTGAGCTGTTGACCGCTACCTTCTGGATGTGACCATCTGACTAGTTCCTCATCCACCAAACAGTCCATCCATGAAATCCATATCCCTCCAATTTAGAAAGAAGGATGCTTTGAGAAACTGTCAAGGGGTTTACAGAAGTCCAGATAGATGACATCTGTAGCTCTTTTCTTCTCCACTGATGTAGTCACTTGATCATGAAAGGCCACTAGATTGGTCAGGCAGGATTTGCCTTCAGTGAAGCCATGATTTGACCAGCATTTTGCTCATAATCTGTCCTTTGTAATTAAGAAATATGAGGAGTGTAAAAAAATAACTGTTCTGTCCATCATGTTATCTCTATTAACTAGTCCTTCAAACTGTTCCTCATGTAAAAGGTGACTCTCTACAGCACTTTGCCCCTCTTTATTCCATTAATAAACCAGATGGCAGCCAGGAACATAAGAGTACGTCTGTTGGGGAGGGAGTGAACAGAGCTGCTTATCATTTACATTAAATCTTTTTTTTTTATCCAGTAGTTTTGCAGTTGGCACTGAGGTCTTCCACTTTGATGTTGCAGTAATGTTGCCAAGGTCATGCTGACAATGATTTCAGTGGCTGGAGAGAATATATATCTGCATGACTACTTCCACTGAAGGAAAAGTGTTTGCACTGTGACTAATGAACTGTACTGTACATGTATGCATTGTATATCTATAATGATTTTAAAAGTCACTTCTGCTGCACATGGAATCTGTAATAGGCCTCAAGGCCTTTATATTCAGAACTCAGCCAGCTGAAGGGGTAGCTCTTCATCCAGGGGAGAGAGGTTACACATGTAAAACCTCCTTAAAAAAACCATTTACACAATAAAAGTGTAAATACAACCATAAAGTAAGGAAATCTGAAGAAATGTTTTCTGCATTTTTAAGAGTGTTAGAGACTCTGGACTAACCCCCTCAGTTTCCCCAAACTGGGACAAAACCTCCAACTCCCACATTCCAGGTCATACAACAGCATCTCAAGGGCTTCCCTCAGCATGTCTTTATCTTTCAACCAAGTGCCTCATCCACCAGCAGCATGCCTCAAAATTTTTTCTTTAAGACATTCATGTATTTTCATGCCTTCAGGATGTGTAAAAGATTTGGGTTTTTTCTTGTGTCACAGAACGTTGTCTGTATATGGCAAAATAACTTCTGTTTCTAGTCCTCTGTTGCCTGATAAGGCCTCGAGTTAAAATATATACTATACATTGCTGGTGCTTGACTGCTGTCATTGATCCCTGAAACATTTCCTCCATTCAGCTTAAGTTACATGTAAAGGATGAACCAAACCCAGATGTTACTGAATTACTTACAATTAAAATCTGTGAGAGAGTAGTGGACACAGCAGCTGATGTGAAGTCTGTGGTGTACTGAAGCCTTCTTACCTGTCTTCTGTATCTCATCCATTAAGATGATCCTACTAATCCAGCAAAGAATAATGCAAAAATAACACATCTGGAAAAGATCTCCTGGCCACTGCATCCTTCCTTTTCCCGTTTCAGGCACTGTGCCACATGAACTCTTTATTGCCCTACTGAGATCTGCTCCTGCTCTACTATATTGTGGTCAGACATCAGGCACCGTCTCATGGAGCCACCATCTCTCCCTTGCAATACAGTAAATGCCAAGTTTAAATTTCATAAGGATAGAAGGACAATTTCCCAGCAGACTAAGAAATTACAGGAGCATCATGTATAAGCTACTCAAAGCAGTCATTCCCTAGGCTGATAAAGAAACCCAGTGCATTTATTTCTCCTCAAAAGTGAAGCCTGTTAAGTGGCAAATATTAGGTCAAACATGAAGAGTATCTGAAGAAGGAATAAATGTATTAATGAGGCCAGCATCAGCCTGACATGAAGAGCAGGAGAAAATGGAGGGAGGTGCTGGCACTGTTGAAGAAGAGGATTACTTTTCCCCATCTGAACAAAATGGGGAACTCAATGGGCATCTGCTCATTGTTGAAACTATAGAGGACAGCTGGGCTGGATTTGCTGTCATTTGGACTAACATCAGACAGTCTGGATCTAAAAGGGATCTTCCACCTGACTTCTGCCAGGCATCCTATACCAGATGTGGAGACAAAATGCATGTAGACTCTAACCATTGCAGGTAGAAAATTTACACTCCATTCAAAATTCAGAGGAAATGCAGATTCTGGAAAAAAAAACAATATTTGCAGATCTACTCAGTCAGATGTGTTAGAAGTCTTCTGAGGCTTCTGATAATTAAACTTATACACAGAAAACAACCTGGAAATGTTTGCAAACATGCAGACAAAGTGTTTCACACAGCTTCCAGTGGGTGAGGTCAGGGGCTGCTGAGGGCTGGGATTGACAGGGGGTCCCCGTGGGGGTGGCAAGGCAGGGCCCGCTGCCCCAGCCAGGAAGCAGGGCAGCTGGGGCAGCCCAGCCCCGGCATCAGGAATCTCCCAGGGGACAGGGATAGGCACAGGTTAACACATCCTCTAGCGACATTCTAGGAAGTTTCCACAAGACCGAGCGGCTGTGTGGGCTAAGCCTTCCCCTTCCCCTACCCTCAACTTAACTCTCGTTGGACAGGCCTAGGCTTGACTGTTGTTCCCCAGGCTGGGAAATGCTGTGTGTTAGCAAATACTGCAGGAAATCTTTCAGATGAGAGAAGAGGTGGAAAGTGTTGCTTGGTGGACTCTGCTATCAAGTCCTGCTTTCTCAGCATCTTCATGCAGCTGAATAACTAAGGAGCAGAAGCTCAGAGCCCGATCGGAAAAGCTCCCTGAGGACCGAAAACAGACAAAGAAACCTTCACAGAGTTGCTCTTTGCAGAGCTAAGCTGAGGAGAGGATGGGGTGGATGTCTAAAGTGGAGTGATGCAAGATACTCAGCAGCGAAGAGTAAGGATGTTAAATGGCTTATTTACAATATTGTTTACTTTTGACTTGCAGATGCTATCAATATTTGTGCATGTGTGATATGCTTCTCTAGTTCCCTCTAATTATGTCCATTTTCTATGCCTTAATAAACAGATTTCCTACAATTAGAAAGAGTTAGCATGGAGATGAGCTGCCTACACAGGGCACCACTCCACAAGTTAGGGCTGGACCTTGCTCAGTCAGTTGTGAAAAGCAGTCCTAGATATACTGAACCTTTTTGTCCCTTTTTGCTGCTATTGATTATGTGGCAGAGGTTACAATTGTCATGGTATATTTACCCTGACCAAGTTTGTTTCTGGACACCCCTGAGAGCTCTGGTAATTGAATATTCAAAAAAGCACTGAAGAAACTAAATGATTCTGCTGTGGAATTGCCCCAATCCTTTTCCTCTGAACCTTAGATGAGCGGTAGTAAAACTAAGATTTATTACAGAGATAATAAGAATTTTAGCAGACAATCTTACTGAATCCTTTAAGGAAAGACAGAGTGGCAGAACACGATTGAATGGCCCGATTAACCTCAGAGTAGTATCATCACTTGGCAATATAGAAGGCAAATGCCAGAAGTTCCTCGTGTAAGATCATTCAGTCCTCTGGCATGAATACCCATATTTTAGAGATGACCAGAACTGGGATGGAGGCATCTCTTTTACCATGTCTGCAGTTTAGACACCAGTTTATGGAGCGTTTTCTGGCAAAACAACAGTGGCAGAAAAAGAGTGATTTTGAAACTAGCCTTTCAGTCTAGGAGAAATTTGACTCTTGGATATAAATAGCAGCAACACCTATCTAACCTAAATGCTTGTTTTACTTTAAACTAGTTTAATTTAAGCAGTAGAAGTTACACTTACTTTTAATGGGCAGCAGCTGTTCATTAAATTTATAATGACATTTAGATACCCTGGTGATAGACATTCAGAAATATCATATACATAGACACAGAAATTCATTAGTAGTGTTACCAAAATGGCTTGGAAGTGAAATTAACTTGAAAAGAGGCATTTGCAACTTGAAAACCTGAGCTGCTTTCCAAGGCATCTAAGTTCACTGCAGAGTGATATCAGCCAGAGCCCATCCTACAGAAAGTCTGAAGAATTTTCCTTGCAAAGACATACACATTCTTAGGATTTTTCTAATAAATTATCATGATAATACTATCACTGAAATGTATATTGGTTTCACTTTGAATTATATAAAAATACACAAATACCGTATAGAGATGTATATTTGCACAAAGGCAGAAATAAATGCATTAGAGTTTCTTCACACAACAGTATATACACAACAGAGGAGCTGTTCATCTCTAATGGGCCCTAGAAATATCATTCTGATGCCAGATGGAGTATTTTTATCAGCTCCAGTAGACAGAAGGTTTGACCCACACATTAGGGACTAACACAGAAAATAATTACAGAACTCTAGAAAACAAATGGCCTTATTCTTTTATTATTAGGAATGTTGTCTCTTAGCCCATTAATTGCCCATTAATCTCCATCTCCAGTCTCTTCGCTTGAGCCATTTCCTCATGTCAAGTCCATTTCTCCTCTCTGAAAGCAGTACTGTTAGGATCCACCAGCACCATCTTACCTGCACAAATAAGGTACATACTTTACAGTCTGGAGAACTCAGCGTGGGATCAGACCTAAAAAATTTATTCCTATTCGCATGTGAACAGCATTAATAAGGTAGCCAATGTCAACCAAGGCTGCTGTGTACAAACCCCACGGGGTTTCAAGTAGTCTGCACCTTTTCAACATTTTTTTGCTTCCATGAGGTTGCCAGATGTTATACTTTGTATTTCATTAAGCAAGTCTGTTGATTAAGGAAAGGACTAGAACATGACTGGATTAGAAGACAATGTACAAAGTAGCACACAAGGACTAACAGCAGCTTTGCTGGCTTGTTCCCGCAAAGCAATACGTTTTTACTCCTTTTGTAGTTATGGCCCTGATGGTGCAGACTACACCTCTATTATCTAACAGCGTGGGCCAGTAGGAGTAGATATACAAAATGAAAAAGTCTGAGAACCCAACACCCACACAGCACCCATCCGATGGTTTTGTTTTGCCTTTTTCTTTAGAACAGCTCTAGTCCAGTCCCACAGACTGAAGACCTGTTGGTGGCTGCAGCACATTAGAAATGCTACTAGAAACCATTGTCCACTTCAGTTTCATGCAAAAGAATCCAGTTCATGACTCCAAAAACTGTTCAACAATGGGAAACAAAGCAGTGTTTCAAAACGCACTTCTGATCCAGAATAAAGTACTGAAGTAGATAAAACTGTACAAAGCAGATTTACGATGTATAGAAGAGACAGCTTCACACTGGAGCTGCTCAGAGAAGGACTGTTTGGATAGCTCTGATGAATTTGAAGGATCACACCCTCACACAGATCTCTCTGTGTGCCTCTCATTTTTCTCTGTTGAATAAGTGCTGGTGTGGCAGGAAACTAATCTGCAAATTCTCTGCTGAAAGTAATGCTTATGTAAGTTGAAGACAAGCGCATTATCAAAAGAATGTTTTGATTAATTTGCTGTTCGTTAACTGTACGACTTGGTGACTGTATAGTAAATTCTCATTTGAAGACAACCATAAAAGTTACACACAGGTGTATTTTTTTTGAGAATCTGCTGTTCTGAGAACATTTAATTGCCTCTAACAAATGTTCGGGATTTGTTTACATCAGCTCCCCGTTTAAACTCTGTAGCACTCATTTGCAGGCAGTCTGAGGTTCCAGAGGGCTTCTTCCAAGAAGGATATCATTGTAGAGTCATAAAAAGTCATCCTGCTGTTAAAAAGTGACCAGGGTTACATGTCATGTCAGCCATGAATCAGAGCTGGAGAACATATATCAGCTCAGCCCTTCCACAAGGAACTTACAGGAATTAGTTTTTCCAACAGGTCAGCTGGGACACTTACTATAATGAACATTAATCTGGA
Organism: Merops nubicus; assembly: GCF_000691845.1. Lineage (NCBI taxonomy): Eukaryota > Metazoa > Chordata > Aves > Coraciiformes > Meropidae > Merops > Merops nubicus. The sequence continues at coordinate 18,605 of NW_008619339.1, read as the reverse complement.
TCACACTTGCTTAGCATCCAGTATTATTGCAAATCCAAAACTTTGACCCAACTTCCTTTAATGACACACATCTTTTGGTCACCTTTGTCAGAATACCTCGCTAGTTCAACTACTAAACTGGAGACAACTTTCTTTCATTGGATTAACAGATGGGGTTTATTGTGACAAAAGAAACAGTGATTGAGTAACTTTGCTTGAAATTAGGGATTTCTTTCTGTACTACATCTGTGCACTCCTCCATTTTAAGGTGTATTGTGGTGATGAAGACATCATAAGTGTTTTGATTACGTCTGCTAGCTACAGGTACTGTATCACTCACTGTAAAAACACCTGCACTAGGAACAACACTGTGCCAAGCTGGTACTAGGTAGTTACATTTGTCTAACATAACCTGCTACTAGACAGAGTATTCTTCACTGCAGTGCTGCCTTGTATTGTCACAAGAAGGTCTCTTTATTCACTTATTGTTTCTAAAGGAAGAAAGAAAGAGTCCACGTGCACAGTATGTAATTCTAGGTTTCTAAAGAGATTTATGATACTTAAAGCAACAGTATGTCTATAAATATAAGTGGGCACATTCTCATTTTCTCCACAGTTTGCCACATTTGCCATTTTTCAGTAGGTTTGCACAGAGTATGATTTTCCTTTCACTTGGTTTCAGCAAAGCCTGGTCTGTCCAAAAACCTGCTCACAAATGTCACTCAGCTACTGAGCAAAGATTGACCAGGGTGACTTGCCAGTTAATAGCTGATTAAAAGAAAATGGCTCTTTGTCCCAGAGATCTCCTTGCTTTGCCAGTCTGTCAGGGTAAGTGGGAGGTGCAGTGGTCTGCTGACACGGCTTCAAAGACAGCAAGAGTACTGACCAGCAAGGAGACACCAGAAACACAGCATGCTGTTAGCAGCTCTTGCTCATTAAGAACAGTGTCATATTTCAGGGTAACAGCACAACGGCCGCCAAAAATCTGCACAGAGCAGTTATAACCTCAGATGAGTACTTTGCGTGCACATGCAGGTAATGGCAAACTTCAATCAAATAACTTGAGTGAGTAGGTAGCTTTCCAAACACCTCCCTGGCTTTCATCTCAAGGCACAATGAAGTGCACAAATCAAGCAGCTCAATAGCATTACCCTATGGAAATGTGTCCCTAGAGTCCAATGTTCCCTCTTCCTTCTCCAGTACCCCCAAAATGACTCCTGTTAAAACCACAGCTTGTTACAGAGATAAAAAGAGCTTGAGGAGTCTTGTCCTTAAATCTTTGCCAATTAAGAAGGAAGAACACTAAAGGCATGATGCTCAGAGAAAGCCAATAGGAAACTCTTGGAGCTCTATAAAACTTTTCTTCTTGCCTCCTGTCAGATCAAATTAGATATCTGTTTCAGTTCTTTCTCTGCAGACAGATAAGATTTTAATACCTTCAATTTTGAAATTTTGTTATTAATACTAACAGGGGGTTAGATATACCACAGATCTTAGACAGCTGCCTTCCAGCCCTCTGATCTATGGCCCTAGGGAGGGAGGCTGCCTGGCTCACACAGGCTGGAAATAGTGCAGCATTTCTGAAAGAGAGAGGCAAAAATTGATACTCCAGAGGAAAGCCACCTAAGTCAGCAAAGATGAAAAGCCATGAAAAAGGTGTCATACATTCTCCTTGTTTGTGACTTTTAGCTCAAAATCTTTTCTCATGCTGGTAAGCACTGAGGTCTGCAGGGAAATGAAGGTGGCCTTTCAGACAGCAGCGGTGTACCAGGCAGCCTCACTAGTCAGACAGAGGACCCTGTGTATGCATCTGTAGGCTCCTTTCTGGGCTGAAAAAAAGGTATCTCCTCCCTTCCATAAAAGCCTTCACTTCTGTATGGAAGAAGGGGACGTATACCTTCTCTGGCTAGTGGTTGTGGATGCTCATCTGAGAGAGAAGACAACTGAGTGCTACTGATTATGTGGTTTATATCATGTAATTTTCAATAAAAGACTACCACAGATAATCTGAGGAGCACATTTTTATAACTGTTTAAGAATTTAAATGGATTACTAAAAGGGTTTCACATTTAGCAGCTACTGCAAGTGCAACCGTTTTGCCTCAGGAGGGTCATGTCGGTGCAGCCCTCCAGGCTGGTTGGCATAGCTGAACTGGTTTCTGTGGTCCCAGCCAGAGCAGCAGAAAGAGTTCAGGTTTCTCCATCCGGCACTGAACTGTGTGGCACTGACACATCCATTACGTGTGCATAAAGGGGACCTGCTCCGGAGAGTTCTGTTTCACACCTGAGCCAGCTCACTGACACTAACACAGTCCTGCCAGCTGACATCCTGCGACGTCGATTACAATTAAAAGCTTGTGTGCTTCACCAGCAGTGGCACCTAAATTCAGAGTAATTTTCTTCTGAGAAAATAACTGCAGGAAAAGTCAGGAATCTTTTTACTCTGCAGCCTGCAGCTGGACAAGTAACTCCCATTGTCTTAAACACATAAAATCATTTTCAGAGGCATGTAGTGCAGTTTTCGAGTGGTCTCAATCATGATTAGGGACTGCACAGTTTTGGAAACAGCCCAACACACTTTCAGACCAGTTTTCTTGTAGCTTTCCACATTACAGCCAGACTAGCTTACCACATCATGGAAAAACAAGATGGACTTTAACAAAAGAAAAGCCTTGTTGGCACTTCCATTTTCCTACTACGTTTCTTTGTTCCATTTAAAAGAGATTACCCTTTTCTCTTTTGTATTGGTCTTCTATTCTTACCACATTGCACAACTGAAAGTTCTGACATCCTTAGCTTCTAAGGTATTCATTTTCACCAAGCTGTTCTAAGAAAGAAAATTAATGAGTGGGAAACTGAAGCACCAGAACTCTGAAGAGCTCCCAGAGCCATTCAGGGAGTCAGTTCAGGGAGCACTGAGCCCAGACCTCCTGAGTCTAACAGCAGGACCTCAGCCATTCAATCATCCTTCCTTTCAGTAACACCATTTTAGCTGTCCAGAGATCATTTTCACATGATAAATCTTTTTAATCGTGAAAATACTTATATTCAGTGTGTGTTAATTCATAAAAAGAAAATCAGAATATATTTACTGAATTATGTTCTTTCAGTATCAGATATTTATGAATACCACAGCTGTAACAACTCATGCAATAAAACAGGTATGCATTCATTTGAATGCATGCAAAAAAGGACCATTTATTCCTTTAATGCCTTTAATTCATTAGCCAGGCAGATTAGTTTTTTAGATAAAGTCGAAAGGAAAAAATATACCCAAGGTGAATTTTGAAACAACTGTGTCAAACTGAAACTGATCCTGGAGTGATCCTTATCTGCAAACTTCGGGATATTTGTTCCATTGAACGTCAGAAGGATAAAATCAGTCTAAAGTCTCATGTTAGCAATTGGCAGCCACTTAAGAGCACTGCACCTGAGAATAGGCTTTACTTTATTGACCATAAAAGTAAACAATGTGTCTTATCATTCTGCTACTTAGGCAGCAAAATCCTTTGAGACAGTAAATTTCTAAGTTTTGCAGTCTATAAATGTATAATTTTTAGTGGGCTAGTACTTTATTTAAAAACAATCCTCAGTGCAGACCTTGTAAAACCCAGCCGTTGCATCAGTAACTATTCTGGCCATGTGTTCCGACCTTTGCTTCCAGACTTGAGAACTGGCCAAAAAACAGGGACACAAGGTTCTTACAACCCCGAGTGGAAATTTTCAAAGTGCTCAGTCTGGTGGGGACCACTCTGGTCCCAAGGGCTCTACAGCACAGCCCCTGAAGGCCAGCTGTATGGTATGATGATGGGGCACTTTAAAGCATTTCTTCTCAAAATATGTATGGCTCCTTTTACAATATAAAGAAGATTTAAGAATGGGGCAGCCACGGAATCAAGTTTTTCAAATCAGTCTGCAAAATTTGTCAAGGATTGTTGTAACACAAACCAAGCCAGGCACCTGATTCCAGAAAAAAAAAAGGGAGCTCCCACATCACAGTCTTTACCTATCTTGGGTGAAGTATTCATTAAGTTGTGGAAGCTGGGATTATGTCCTCCTGCTCTGCCCACAAGGATTTGAATCAATGGTGTCTTATGCTTTTCAGGGGAGAAATCTCTCACTTTCAGGTTATCAGGTTATATTCTTGGGGGTGACAGGGAGGAAGAAAGCCCACTTGCAATTTTTCCTGTGAGAGCCATGCATTTTATGTAGAAAGATTAAATATTAATTGCCCAGAAGGAAAGCGTTATTCTCTAGATGCTCCTTTGGGCAAGGGGACACCTGTGTTTTGCTCCTGCTTACTGTTACTACCTGAACAGCAGTGGAATGGGAACAGGAAAGCAGATCTCTCTCCTGCTGTTTCCTCTTGCCCAGGCCAGTGCCCAGCCACTGCAATGATGCTCCTTCTCTTTGGTCAAAGGGACATGCAGCTACACGGTGCAGTGTCAAACAGCTCCAAGGGGAGGACGGAGGAGAGCCGCAGCCTGCAATACCCCACTGCCTGCTGCTAGAGCACTCATCCCTGCAACTGAGTACATGGACAGAGAGGAGAGGGTGAACCTGACCTTTCCACTTTTGGAGTTGTAGGAAGAGCACAGGAAGACCCACAAATCCTGAATTAAGACAGATGCTTCACAAAGGTCCACAGCAACTGGAGTTCACTGGAGTCCAGAGCACCTGGAGTTAGGCTCACTATACCCCTCACTAAAAAAAGAAGGATTTGAGACAGAAATAAGGACCAGTGGCATCTGGGGCTGCACTAGCAGATTTCCCAAGCCTGGGAGAAGCAGCACTAGGGTCTGAGATCTGGCATTCAGCAGGAGGCCTGACAGCCTCTGGAGAAGGGAACTCAGGGCAGACAACCCATGCTTGATGGCTGCCTTATGGCTGATTCTAGCCATCAGTAAAAAGAATTGATTTTTTTTTTCCTTGGTTATTGAAAATGGGAAATATTCCATTAAAAAATTTACCTGTGCTCTTTATAATCTTATTTTCAGGTGTGGGTCATAGGCCCAAGTGACTTCTAGATGCTTTGGTTGTGCAGAAGAAATGAAAGACACGAGATTCCTGTGGATAATGAGAATTTGTCACATGTATGGCGTACCCGGCTGTCACCCCACAAGGCCTGGTGACAGGGTTAGCAGCAGGCAGAACCAGCATGGCAAGAGCTCTGGTGTCCTTTGTCACATGCACATCACCATCCAAAAGCTCACTCATAAAAGAACAGTTTATTTCAACTCTATATTAAGCAAATATACTGGAACTATTTCTAGCTACTCTTTAAGTAATTAACTTTACATTGTGTATCATTGAAGACTGATTAATCTTTTCTTCCATTTTATATTATCCAGGAGTGCTAAAAAAAAAAGAAAAAAGCACCTTGGATGGCTTTAAGAAACACCTCTGAAAACACTGGGACAAATCTGCACACCACCATCCTCCATGCAAATGCATTTCAGGCTTTACTAAAAACCCTTTGAAGAAAACAGGGTTTTCTTAAAAAAAACCTCTGCAGGCAGCATTTGTACTGACACATTTAAAACAGTCTTCTTAAGCTTTGTCTTCATACAAATGAGTCAGCTTGGGGCTTGTGGGAAAGAGGGTACATGCACCAATTTTGGAGGCATATTTAGCACAAGTGCCAAACTCTTGAATATTGACCCTACAGATCTTGAATCTGTAAATGCCAGCAAAATTACAAACAATAGCAAATAACACAGAAGTGCTTCTCACTTATTTGTGTTTCTGAATTCCCTTCCTTTACTAGATTTTTACCTTTGCTCCACAGGAGCAGTTCTTCCCTCTCAGACCCACACAATTTTAACACAAGAGGGAACAAGAAACTGGCCAACCCATTTATAAATGGGTTAGTCACTAAATCAACAGCAAATACGGACTACCATGCAATTAACAAATTTAAGTTTCAAGCCACTAACACAAATATATAGCTTTAAGTCAGAGACCTCCTGGCACTGCTTATCGCTTTAGAGAGGAGGCACTTAGGTGGCTTTTGTGCCCCCCTGACCTGGGGGTTCACCATTTTCCAAGCCTCTCCTACTTGTCCTAGCAGTCATTAGAGCTGCTGAAGGATTTCACTGATTACTGAGAGTCATTTGCTCACCTAACTCAGCCATCTTTGTCCATAGAGGTGCCATGGCAGCTGTCAAACTGATTTTGCTCAGCCTGTGGACCTCCCCAATCTGGGGATCATCTGGCAGCAAGTTAAGCTGCTTTGTGTGGATACAGAGCCAAGCTGGGGGAGTGTTAGGGCAACAGTATTTGGGACTCTTTCCAGTAGTGTGAGATTTCTTGGGCATGATGACCTGGTACTGGCAACAAGGTGTCTTACTGAGGCAAGGATGCAGGAGCTGATAAAAAAAGGGTATATCCTGCTAAAAACTTAAAGGAGAGCTAAAAGCTCTCTCCTTACCCTCCTCCTAATTAAAACCCTAAGTAAAACAAAGCAAACAAACAAACAAAAAAAAAACCCAATGAAGTAATTTTCTTTTCTAACAGTCACAGAAACTGACACATTTTAAGTTTTTTGATGCCATTTTTGTTTTCATAAACAAACAAAAAAAAAGGGTGGCCTTCCAAATGCAGGATATTCTGAATTGTACACAAATGTTCACTTAGAAAAGGACCCAAGTCCAAAGGGAAATTAAAAAAAATCCCAAAAAGCTGATAATGGAGACTGAAGCAGAGGTACATCTCCCCAGCTAGCACAGCCTGACAGCTAACAGTGTTGCATGAGCAATTTTTATAGATGCTATGCACTTAGAGGCATTAGAAAGACTTCAGCATTGTAAAGGAGAGCTGCTAAAACAATTGCACTAAATTCCCTTCAACAGTTTGAAATACTTTTATTTGCCAATGTAAAATACTTAGAAGTCAGCACTTTTAACTGCTTTGTCTCCACTTTAAAGCAATTGAATATATAAACACTTTGTATGCTACCAAGGAAAGGAATGAGAGATTTTACCTGGTAAGGATAGCACTTGCTAACAAAAATAGAAACCTATATTTAGGTTCTGTTACTTCATGCCTGGTTAATCTGGAGAGCACGTCCGGGAGAGCAACTGGTGTTAACCAGCCTGATAGTGTGATGCCCGCAGCAATACAAACTTGTTAATCTTAAGGTTAAAATAGATCTTCACCAATAATTCAAGTTAACTCTGTCTGATCCGACTAGTTTTACCTTAGACTACTCACTTGATTTCCCCTCTTCTGGTGCTTGGAAGATTTGACCCTAATTTCATATAAAATCTTGATCATTACGTAGCCTGCATATTGTATAGACAGGGAATTTGAAGATTTTCCAAACTAACAACATGGGCTTAGTGCAGTTATGTGAAATGTCAGGCAGCTAGGTTTGAGGACCCTTCAGGCCCAGTTTTGTGTATATTTTGGTGGCATTTGCAGTTGAAATCGTAAATTAGTTATGGTCCTGATCAAAAACTTTATTACATTTAGTAGTTTTAGGAAGAAATTCACCTTCTCCTAGTTTGAGCTACAGTACACATCATAAAAGATCCTAAGACTGATAATGATGATAATCTTTTCTGCCTGCAGGAAAGAGACTTCATGAAGTGATACTGAGTACCTGCAGCTTCCATCGCTTTAATAGGATTTCTGTGCACTTTAGTGTTGAAAAGTCATACAGTGTGTTCAGAGGTGCCTAGATATAGACTTTGGAACCTGATATGAATCTCTAAATTGGAGTGTATCAGGCAATCTGACAAAACAACATGTATTTTTCTTTTTCCAGACTTTCCTACTCTCAGGTGAAAGAAAGACTTGTTTGAAAAACTGAGCTGCGAAGTGTTATATTTTTACTTGTTTTCTAGCTTTTTTTAACAACTTTGGGTTGTTACACAGAAAATCTACATTGGGCACTTTTTTTGCTTATGTTATTAATAAATTTACTCAGCCTCAAGAGACCTTCAAAGATTTCTGTATCACAACATCTGGACTCAGAAGTCAAAAACTTTTCCTCTCTAAGAAGTTTCAAACACCAAAGGAGTTTTTTAGTTTGCTGGATTTCAGGCAGAAAATGTAGCTTGTCCAGAAGGAGCCTTAAGTTATTTCTCTTATATAAACAAGATTTGGCCTCTTTCTTCTTTACATAAATAAGCTTTTAAGTTCCATAACCTCTAGTTTTTCTCATGATACAAGATACATGCTCCACAGCAGCCCTCGTCGCTAGGGACGGTAGGAAGTCAACATTATTAGGTCCTTTCAGCTCCTGCCACCAGTGGCCCATCCAGATCCTCCCCAGCACAGGGCACAAATGGCCATGCATATAGGTTGCACCATATACCAGTGGTATGGGCTGCCTGTGTGTAAAACCAGCAAGCAGACCAGTTTGATCAAATGAATCCAGCGTTCTGCCTCCCCAAAACACGTTTTTTTCTTTTTCACATGTGTGCTTTGTGACCATTTTGACAGGGGAAGGATGAACAAGGTTCCAGGAGCTATGGGATTGGGTACATTGCAGCCATATTAGTTAATGAAAAAGACCTTTTGCCAAGGTTTAAAGACCTTCATAAAGCAGTTAATATTGTATGTAGATCCCTCCCAGATTGAAGCAGTTCTTTCCTGCAGTCTGCACTAAGGATAAGTGCAAAAATCCTGCTTGAAGGTAGGCTGTGGGGGTCACTTCTGGTGGGATTTTCTGGGCTATGTCTTCCACATGCAGGATCCAGATACTTTCTGGCTACCAGCATTTTAGGAGCATGCTGTCGCTGTTTGCTTGTGCCTTACTGCCTTTTAAATATGTGGAAAGAGGAGGTCATGAACCATCATTACCAGTGATCTCCCCTTGAAGAAGTCACCATTAAGAAAGCTTCCGCCGACTTTGTTGCCTAAAGAATCCAGCCTGCCCACTACGCCATCCTGTGAAATCAAAGCCTCCTCCCACTTTCTTGAATTGTATCTCCTTTGTACATTAGTTTTAGGAACAGATGACCTTGAAGATTTATGGGTAGCAAAAGGAAAGAATATGAGTCCTGTGTAAGAAACTAGAGAAGTTCTTTGTACAATGGCTTTTATAGCAACATGTAAAGCATCAATAAGTCACACATGCATATGTTCATTGCCATTCTGAGTGAAAAGACACCATGCCCTGGCATTCAGGGAACAAATATGGCTTGCAATATCTAATAATACATCTTCATGTTACTTGAAACATTAATTATAAAGATTAAAGATTAATCCTGCTCTATGAATTTGGCTTGTCAGTGGAAAATAAATGGTGAAAAATATTGTTGCAAGTCTCTAGAAAAATGCTGGAAAGGCTTGCTAAGTTAGCAGACTTTTGTCAAAGGTGAAGTCTCTTAGTGCTTCAAAATCTTAAGAGCAGCCGTGAAAAACAGTCCTCATTCTTCCACTTATCTGTGCCCTAGATGATATCACAGAGAATAAGGAAACAGTCAGCAGTCAGTCCAAAAGGCACGTAGGATATTCCTGAGATAAAGAGAACAGTGCAGTTTTGAGTGGAAAATCAGAATGAGACTACTCTAAAGTATGTGAGGTACCCAGAGAGCAAGCTGTTGATTCTGCAAGCATAGGCTTCATGGGGCAAACGCAGGACGTGAACGGAGCCCAGCGCCAGCACAGATATTTACTTTCTGGCATGTCTATCCTTCAGTTTGTGAAGAGGCTTCAAGAGCAGTTACTGGAGCTCCGTATGCATCAAAATGGGAGTAGTTTGCTTTTGCATGTATGGCTGAAGTCAACCCCATACAGGTGGAGGGAGAAGGTTAATCTCTTTCTGGGGCCTCCCTCAGGTCTAATACAGGCTCTGCAGAGTGAAGGGTTCCTAGTATTAAGCTCACATTTTACTATTTCTCAGTTGGTTCGTTTTTTTTTTTTTTTTTTTTTTTTTTTTTTTTTTTTTTTTTTTTTTTTTTTTTGTGGCTTTCTGCCAGATTTTTCTCTACTCGTTCTGGCCACAGATTCACACGTTGTTTCAGTCTGCAGACAATCTCATTTAGAGGGGACAGTTTTTGTCTGCCGCTTTTGCCTTCCATGCTTTTCCACGGCACAGAGACAAGTTGTTCCTCATCCTACTGCAGGCTGTGGGAAGAGTAGAGCCGTGATGAGAATCAGACGGACCAACATTTCATAATAGCCATTCTGAAACTGAACAATAGGATATAGCCAGCAAGGCATTGCTGAAAAGTTGCAGGAAACCTCTGGCTATTATACTCACTCCCAGTAAATCTGGGATAAGGTAACTACAGTCAAACTGGCACCTGGGAGTGCACAGGCACTGAGCACTGGAGCCCAGGTAGCAGAATAGGAGGAATTTCCATGCTCCGGGTGAAGAGCCCTACTGCAGCTAATGGTGGGTCACAAGGAAAACCTGTGCAAAAAAACCTGCTGGTGGGACTGTGGAAGAGAATAGGCTGCCTGGGAGTGTCTGTGTGCTTCTCTCATAGTCAGGGGACTAGAAACCCAGAGCTGAGGTCAGTCATGTGTTGTAAGTAGGTGAGACCAAGAGAAAAACACCTGGGCAAGTAAGTTTGTGCCCTGACAGAACAGAGGTCATTTGAAGTATTCGTGATGCATTTTTCTTGTGTGGTTGAGTTGAAAACCTGATCAGTTGGTATGCCTGCAACACACACTTTTCCATGTCATTATTTTGCTTAGTTTGTAGCTATTTAGATAGAGGATGAACTTTTCCTGATTTATATTGCTTCCATCTGGTCAAACTGGCTGCCCCAGTGGTGGCCAGTTCTTCTCCTTCGCTGAGGAAAGACAGCAAGCTCCCCATCTTTTCACAGCAGGCATTGAACACTCTCACTCGCTAATGAGAAACAGTGCAGCAGGTTGGACTGCACAGCCTTGAAATTTCTGCTCACTCCCACACCACCGGCATCACATGAGACACGGTGGGAATAGCCTTGCAATCCAGGTCGACCTCAATCAAGAAGTAACAAAGAATTTGTGAGTTCAGAAAGAGGGCTGCGAGGCTAAAGCTGTAAATTGATAAGAGGTTGGACACACTGCAGTGAGGTGTTGTGAAAGACTAACGTTTGGCTTCTGTTTGCTTTACCTTGCTAACATTTTCCATTCTCTGTCTGTTGTAAATGTCACTTCTTTCCATGATCACAAGGCCAGGCCCTGATCTTTGCTCAGAAAAGGGTCTGGCTCTTAGATCAAACTTGCTCATCATAATTTCACTGCAAACCTTGGACAACTTAGATAAGTGGTTATGTTATTAATTGTTGGAAGGAAAGCTGCTAATCTGGGACACTACAGCAGGCAGGTAAAATGCATCGAACCTTGAAATAAAACAAAATAAATGCTTTTTAATGTATCGTTTACTAGCTTCCAAGAAGCGATTCTACTTATCAGATGATGAAGTCATTTCCAGGAGCTACTTAGAAATAGCTGTCAGTTATCTTCAGAAGTGATATGCCTTGAAGAATTAATAAAGAGATTCCTTATTAAGTTTCTCTTTTCTAATCTTGAACTCATCTACAAAGTAAATAATCCAAATTTAAAAAAAAAAAAAAGTAATTTTTTTTTTCCAAATAGATCAGAGGAATGCAATATACTGTTAGCAAGTCTGCCTTCCCAAAATAATGTTCTATTTTCTTGATAAAATCACACATTTTTAAATCTGTAGATAAGAAAGGAAATAAGCTGGTGGAAACATGAAAAGTAAACAGAAGAATGCAGCAGCCTATGTAAAAAGAGCTCATGTCACTTGGGAGATAAATAGCATATGGAAGAGTTTGATGTGCAAGATTACCAGCCATTGATCTTCAGTGAGAGCCATGCATAATTATGGACTTCAGAGACGAAGTACAGTTGTTGGTATTTGCACAGGAAAAAAAAGTAAATAAAGTTACACACCTACTTCTGTAGACTTCCAGTTGCAGTGACCATTGACCACACAGATTTCTGTCCATACAAGAACTCACATTGCTGTACAGCAGCATGCAATGGCTGAGATCTTTATTACAATGGCACTTACATCACTTCTGCTGAGCTAGTTTTGAGTTCAGCAGAGTTCAAAGATGAACCTGTTCACCTCATAATATCATTGCTTTATTTATTGTTTTTTCCATATTACACTTTGAGACTCTCACCATGTAATTTTATGGCTTTGAAGTTGTGTGGGTTGACCTATAACTGTAATAAAAGATTTTGGAATGAGATAACTCAAGTTTTTCCATTATTTGCAAAAGGTTGAGGCTACTTATTAAACACCTTCATATTCCATAACTTTGCTAAAATGAATACTTTTTCAAGCATTTGTTATGTTGTGGTAGACTCTTGCAGCACACAGATTGGACAGGGTAGGGCTCTGCTGTGAGCTCAAACAAGAAAAACCTCAAGTTTAAGTTTTTAATTCAACCTTTCTGAAGAACACTGCATTTCCTAGTTACAAATTAACAGCATGTTTTCAACCTTCATAACCACTCTAGGACACAGGCTGTGTTTCTCACGATTCAAGCACTTCTTAAAGAGGATCCAGTTCAGTTAAGAAGGTGTATGGAGAACACAGGGGAGCATTTTGCACCCATTCTATCAACAGGGGATTGATGCACAACACCGTTTCACTTGGATCCTGTCACATCTAACACACATATAAGCTTCGCCCTGTTTTGATCAGAGTCAGCTTTTTATCCAAGTACAGTAATGCCCCATGGATGTTCCTGGGCTGCAGAGCAGACGTGCTACAGGGTGCACCCCACAGCCCTGGTTCCCTGCTCACCCTGACTGCAGTACCTGTGGGCGTATTCTGGAGTTTCCTTTCAGCTGTCAGCTCAAGTTTCTTTCCAAAAAAAGTCAGTGCTCAGGAAGCGAGGACTCTGGGAAAAGGGACCACTGACACACACCCAGCTCTCCTCCTGCTGTGGAGCTAATACTCAGCCAAAACATGCATACTGCCCTGTAAGCTAGACACAGTCTGAGTGGGTAGGGTAAAGCCAAAATGTCCTAAATACTCCTCCAAAGAGACAGACAATCCTCCTACATCAGAATCCAAACTTCCAGCAGTCTTCCAGTAAGATATCTCACAAGGTGGGTTTCTGAAAGCTTCAATAACCAACCACCAACACCACCCACAGCACTAGCATTCCAGTTAACCACTTGCTAGGGTACTAAACTGTTCTGAATTTGCTTGGAATTACATGGAAATATACATTATCCAAACAGTAAAAATATAATAAAACCCTGGGCTGGAATACAGTGACACAAGCCACTAAAAATCCCAGTGAAACTCAATGGAAATCAAGAAAAGGACACTGATTTTGATGAACATTGGCTCAGGCTCTCAGAGGAAGCACAGGGCCCAGCCAGCCACAGCCCATCCCCGCTCAGCCTGTGCCATGCAGAGAGCTCAAAGCAACAGCTGAGGAGTTCCTCCAGCCAGGGGTGGCTTTGGTAACTTTATAGTGCCTCACACCCTACCAATGTGAAGGTGTTACAGGACCATGGCAGGTGGGCAAGAGGAGACGTTTTATCCTGGCATGAGTTAGGTCATCCCCAGGCTGCTTTCTCCTGGCATGAGTGAGGTCATCCTGAGGTTTGTCATACATACCATAGTTAGGCAGTTACTTGCCTATAAAATACAAGGGAAAAAAAGCCAAAAAACACTGTTAAGCATTGTCTTGGAAAAGATGGAGCTAGAATACAAGAATTCTTCATAGTTTCACTTTCTTTTTTCTTGATTTCCTAGTTGGTCTATAGTATTGTAGAGCATCAAATAGATCCCATCAACCTCAGATACTTTTCCTGGTGGCACTGACACATCAACACCCCAATACAGCCTTTTATGCTTCTGTAGCATTAACATATTGTTAGATGCCTTCAAACAAAAAAGCCATTCCCCCCTCTCTGGAGGCACAGGCTGCCTACCCTTGGGAACTGCTGGGCCAGAGGGAGGTGCAAGGCCAGCACCACCTGCGAGGCCTGCGCTGGACATCCCTGTGGTCCCTGAGGGAAGTGAGCTGCAATGTGAAGAGGTAAATGCTACAATGGCTCCGAGGATCTTACAGGTAGAAGACACAGCAAAGCATGATTGCATGGAATCTTCTTCAATATTGTCTTGTCATCGGCACGCTGCTCCTTGGAAAGGTAAGGACGAGACTGGGTATAAAACAGGTAAAAAAGGAATTAATTAGGCCCTGGCTTCACCTGTCAAACGGTTAAGGCTTGGGTTGTGCTTTAATGTGAATTCACAAGTCGCTCACCAATTTGAAGCTTCTATCAAAAAAATGTTTTCTGCCCTTAAAATTATTTTGGACAATTCTGTCTGGTGCATGAAAAATATATTTCTATATAATGCTGTCTTTGAAAAACAGTGAATGCTCATGTAATTCACTATTTACATAATGTATTTCCTGTGCAAATAGTGGTTTACCATAATGACTATATAAGCCTTGGACAGCTTAAGATAAAGTGAGCACTTCGATGCTGCATTTTGTTTTTCTATTTAAGGAATGCTAATACTGAATGAAATATAGATAAGGAAAAAATAAGCAATAAATTATTCTGTAGTATTGCCCAAATATTTTAAAATTACATGTTCCTCCACCACAGCCAGCCATACCTGCTGGCAGTTGCACGCAGCTTGAAGCCACCTTCTAGAGCCCAGTGATACCTCTGCAAATTCTGGCACAGCCCAAACCAGGTAACAAAACTGTTCCAGTTTTTAAAACTCGATCCTCTTTCCAGTTATGATGTTTCTCAGATACATGTTCTAATGAAGGAATGCATACAACTGTAAGAGAGACTTCTTCCATATCATATAATCATGAAAAGTTTATCATTAAAATCTAGAGAATCACTTATTTCAAAATGCTGCTTACCGGGGTGATTCTATACAGAAAGACAGGACTGTAGTGAGGAATAACAGACAAGGATCAGAATTCCCTTCTGCATTTTTCAAGACTGACTGTGCTGCACCACTAATCATCAAATGGGAAAGATGTTGATAAGGGAAATCCAGCCACATCTCAAGACCACATATTGATTTGTCCATTCCGAAGAGCAGTGCCACAACAGCCCCTGCCTTTGACACATCTTCTGGTGCTGGATGAAGAATAACTGAGTAACTTCTGTTGTCCCTGTGGACCATATGTGTTGTTCATGTTTCTCATTTGAAAGTTCTTTGTTTGGGCCTCTTCTCTTTGCTCATCAAAATTCAAGTTTGTGATACTTCACATGATGTTGAAATATTTGTGCTTTCTGGATGAGAATTATTTACTTTGTTATTTCTTGCTTCTATTTGGGGGATATTTTAGGTTGAATTGCTATTATAATTGGCATATTTAATTTCCACACATCTTGAGAAACCCTTGGGATATTGCAGCTAAACACTCTTCAGAGAGTGAAGATAGAAGTCTGGTAGTTAGAACTAGGAAGTCTCAGAAAACCCACATATAAAAAATGACTAATGAAAAGCCTTTGAAGAACAGCCATGAACAACAAAATATTTTCAAAGAAAACCATAGCCACTTAAATTCTGGGTCAAGTTCCCAGCTGGCTTCAGTGCAGCACTTCTGACTCCTGCCAGATACGGATCTGGCTCACTTTTTGTAAGAACTTCAAGTAGCTCTAGCTAAAATGAATGAGAAGGCTTGGGCTTCTCAGTGAAGTAATTCATAAATTAATGTGTATGTATGCATATCATCATACATATAGTTTCTGAAAATATGAAGAACTCTGTCCTTGTATAAAGCCTTCTAGAGTCATTGGAAAAATCTGCTTGGACGTCATTTGGGTTATGGATCACATCCTGTATATATCTGCATTTTTAAATCTTTTCCAATGCATCCTCTTTCAATGGAAATTAATAGCTTCTTGGAATTGAAATAACCAGTTTCCGATTTAGTTTTGCATAAGAAGCAGAGTCCAGTGGGATTAAATATGAATGGTGGCTTGGTAATTCATTAATCATGAAAATATGGTGTGCAGTTAGATATGTAAGTGATATTTTTTTTTTTTCATGGAAATATCTGCTACTTTAATGTTCGTGCAGGATCACTTCAAGTGGAGCAGCAAGAACATAAAAACTCATTCACCTCCATGTTATCCTTTACAAAGAAACATAAATGCTTTGTAGACAGTACTGATTTTTGTAGATGTTAGCATAATGAAAGGTCAGCGTGTCCAAGTATCCTACCTGGACATGATTATGCATGCTCCTGGTGGGGTGAAACAGGATATTTTGAAAGTTCCTGTGAGACATTCTTCAAACCCTCACAGCCACATATGACCTATGTAAAATATTTTATTCTGAGAACTTTTGAAAATGTAAATATTACAGCTCCTGTTCATGTAAAAGTCTGAGCAGCCAGATGAAAGATGTTGGTCTGGATGGCCCCAAACACTGCTGAGTTCTTCCCTCCCATTCAGTTACAGATTTCTGGGACAGAGAAAAGTAACAAGCATAAGATTTGATGTGCCATTAGGAAATGGTACACAGAAAGCAGCAATCAACATAAGATGCAAGTCACAGGACTGTTGAAGCTGGTTCAGTGCACAGTTTCCATTTGTGCAAGCTTGCTGGAAGCTGAAATTCTGCACTGACCAGAGTAATTTAATACACTTGGCAAATATAAGAAGTTGCCTCACTGGCACAGACCTCTTCTATCTAAAAAATATGGAAATGCCAGTTCCACCTTTGTTTCCTTCCAGCGCCCTTGCGTCACTGGCACCTTGCTGTCTTTTCCAAGTACAAAGGACAATCCTAGGTTTGAGACTTCTGCTTGTCAAGGCCAAAGCTCTGCCTTGTCTTTGCTCGTGGTAAAAAAGCCCTCATGAATTGTCTCTTTTTTGTCATCATTGCTTCTTTATGGAAATGCATTAGTTTCGGATTTTTATTTTCAAGACAAAAAGTAGGCAGATTACAGAAGTTTCAGGATCTGGCTACCACTGAAGTCTACTACTCTGAGAAAGCCATGCCTGACAAACAGTTTCTAGATGAGAGATTGACCCAGCTATGTTGGTTTTCTTTCTGTTTGTTTGTTTGGTTGGTTGGGTTTTAATTTCTGTTTTAAATGGCAAAACACAAAGCCTGATTGTAAGGAAATACTTAAGATTTCTTCATTCTTTTTGCAGGTGTGCAATGGTATTTCTGTAAAACTATTTTGAACACTTTTTCACTAATACTTACAAATATTTTGAACTGAAGGGACTAATGATCAGGTACTTGTGTCTTCCTTCTATCTGCTGCTCTGTTCAGAAGCTCACAAAACACACACCAACATGTATCTCCTGAATAACTGGCACCCAAACAGTAGCAACAGAATAAGAGAAAGCTGCATATAACAGGTGGAGAAACAGGAGAATGGAAAGATGGAGGGAATCAAGTATAAGGTCTCATGATTACTTAATCGCTATGCCCACACCTTGTTCCATAATGCATACAAGATTTCAGCCACCCAATCTACTGAAATCCCTCTCAGGACATGTCAGCCTTTAACTAAGCACCCACCTCTCATCCTGCTGGGTTATCCACCCCCCTTGGCATTTTGCTGTCTTCTGTTTTGCATTATTCCATCGTTTTTTCATCCTCACGCTATGTGTGAGTCTGAACACACTGTTGTCCTACTGATGCTTATGTCAATCACTTAACACATGGAGATTCCCAGGTTTCCCAGCTGTTCTCATGCCCTGTCCTTACTATACAACCTACTGTATTTGGCATTGTCCTGTCAGATGATCATATTGTCCATCAAGTCATGCTAACTCAGTGTAGCATGTGGGGGATATTGCCAGAAGGAGAAAGGCAGTTTCAGTGCTTCAGATTACCCATGTAACCCTAAAGACAAAACTGAGTCATCTCAAAAGGTACTTAATCATTATTACCAATATAATACCATGCTGGCCCGGGACAAAATGAAGACCTTTGGTAAGCTTATCTGTCCCTTCCCACCAACCCATTGGTATAGGAGGGTAAGTCTCCAAAGCTGGTCTACCAAAAAACATTCTTGCCCAGTCAGAAGTGAGTGTGGTAGTGTCCCTCACACCTCCACACTAGGAAAGAATGAGCTTACTGATGAAGTCTTCCATACTTCCCTGTTGGGATGAAACTACCTGCTGAAATTTACCATGCCTGTTCCCATGCTATCTCAACATGGGTATCTCAGTGTGCCATATCATAGAATCATATAATATTAGGGGTAGGAAAGGACTTCTAGAGAACATCTAGTCCAACACCCCTGCCAAAGCACGATCACCTAGGGCAGGCCGTGATATTTCAGTAGGAATGTTGGTTTAAAGGGTTACAGCACTTCAAAGATTAAGTCTATGTGGAGTTATCTGCAGGTGTGGTTTGGGGATGGAATAGTGAAGAATAGCATCCCACATGTCCCTTTTGTCTTGGGACGTCCTGCAGGGCCATTAGCCTGACACTCGGGACCCTTGCCCAGATGGAAACACGACGGCTAAACTGGAAGACTGTCCCCCAGCGTCATGGGCACACTCTCCCACCTTGAAGGGCCCGCAATAACTACCGGGTTACCCAGCGCTGCTCCCCCTGCCCGGGGACCTGGCACCAGCACAGCCCTCACTCGTTCCGAAGGACGCGTAGGGTAGGGGTGACCGCCCTCGGGGGCTCGGCCGCGGGTCCGCGGAGGGTGCCAGCGGGATGGCCCCAGCCTC
>NW_008619338.1:0-4630 GCF_000691845.1 Merops nubicus | reverse complement strand
TCACCCAGACAGACAGGTAAAATATCTTGGCTTTTGTATGCTAGAGGGTCATTTCTGTTTTCTCTGGATCTTGAAACACTCAGCTGAGATACCCAAGAGACAGAATAAATTTAAAGGGCTGGAGATGAGACAGGTTTTTGTTCTTGGTCAGAATTTACCTTAAGTGAAAGCAGCAGTGTAACACAACAGGAAGGACATATATGAACTGTAAATCCATTTGAATTCTCCCCATGTACTACCTCATTACAACTGTAGTTTTAAACTATTTGTTTTAAGCAGCTTTCTCCATGTTAGATTTCATATTCCACCACAGTACCAAACAGGAGAGGTCCTGCTCTGTTAAACACTGCTGAATGCACCTGAAGAGAACTCACAGCCTAGAAGACCTTTCCATTTAAGGCCTGTAATAGTAAAGGACAAGCATGGATCAAACACACAGTTTGATTTTAATGCCCAAAGCCTCCTTATCTTCTATTCAGGCGCCTTGCAGCCTCTCCATCATCAATTGACTGACTTCTGCTGTCACAGCACAGATGATCCTCAAAGAGATTAGTTTTTCCTCTGAAAATAATCTTACAGTGCACATCTTAACTAGCTTTCTTTGGAAGAACCCAAGCCCTTCACAGGACCCACGTAGATTGAACCTGTACCCACGTTTAATCTATGCAGTTAGAAAACAAACTATATCAAAGTACAAAAATGCCCATTTCCTTGCATTTCCACATTTAACTGTTGAGCTGTTCTTCCCCTGGATGGTACACTGCTCTTCACTGTGGTTCCAGCTCCTGAGCCAGGAAACAGCACGAGGATTTGGATGACTGGAAGGGTGGTGGGGAATACAAAAAAATCCCTAGGAAGCTTCAAAGGCTATCGTCTGGGTTTCCTGGTGGCTGGACAATGAAAAGGAGGCTGTCTTTGAAGAGGGGCCAAGAGGAGGCAGAATGCAGCTTCTTTGAGAGGTCACTGCAAAGCGATGGAGTCTCACTGTGTTCTGGTGCTGGGGAAGCCAAAGTACAGACTTCTAAAAGGTGCTAGACAGTTTGAAAGGAATGCAGCTGCCTCTGCACATTTTAGAAAAAATAGGCATCCTCAGTCCAAGTCCTAGAAGATACAGGAAAATCTGAGCTCCAATTATTTTAAGGTCACTTTTCTGAAAAATTTTTGGGGTTACATCTTATTGGATCCCAGCCTTCTGACTAATTACTCAGACTAGGATGAGTTCTATGTATTTTCCTAAGCTACACGAAATTTCTGATTAAATCAGTTTCTTTTTGGTTGCTATTTCAGGAAGAGGAAAAAAATCCCAGTAGGGTCAAACCCCCCTGAATTGAAACTCCTGTAAACAACCCCAAAACCCAACAACATAAGCTGCCTTGTATGCAAAATAAGTGAAAAACAAAATATTATTTATGTAAAACACGGCTGAATGCACAGAACTTGGCCAAAGGAAGACTAAAAGGAAGAGGACACAAGTATCAAAAGACAATAAATTGAAACTCAGAATGCTGTATTAAAAAAATACATGTTTTAATACATTATATAGCAGTAATAAAATTAGGTAATGGAAAATATAAGACTTTAAACAGGGAAAAAAGTTTAGTGGTGACAATCTTCAAGGCTATGGGCTAAAGGAAACTCTTAAGAGTTTACTTGTGTCATTAAAACCTGGACTGGCCAAGATTTTGAAATATTCTTTGTGAAATAATTTCTTATTAAAAAGGAGAAAGACAATTAAAAAAAAAAAGTTATTCTGTCAATTTTACTTCTCAGACCTGCTGGAAGGTCTTTAGCATAACATCTTCCATGCAAGCCTCCAGTGTAGGACAAAATAAGGGAAACACTGTGATAATACATCAAAAATCTCACAGATATTGATTGGGTGAAGATGTTTAATGAAAAAAACACAATAATAGCAAATTATACCAAAAATGCTCTTCAATTTTATCACATTATGTTGGAGCTTTTTTTCAGGTGTATCTTCATACTTATATTTGAGTTTTGATTTATTGACTTAGCATTCAAATTTAAAGTGAAAATTGCATTTTTAATACCATCTTATTTGTCACCCAACAGACAAGCCCATTCTAAAGATCAGAAAATAATTTCACAGACATAGACACATGTTCATGCTTCCTCAGGGATGCATGACAAATAACATAATATATTAATGTATTAAAAAAATAACAGAAACTGTATGAAAGTAGCTGGAATCTTTTGTATCATCAGGACAGCAGAAATATTCCTCTGTACTGAAATAATTGACCTAGATGGAGAAGAAAAGGTAGAACTGGCTCATTTAAACTACATACAGGGTATAACTTTGCCCACCATGTAAGAAAAGCTGAAACCAAAGAGAGAATCTGTTTTCAGTGTCAGCCTCAAGCTCTCTCCCCACTCAGCTTTGTCAGTAGTGCCAGTGACTCTGATGGCAGCACTAGCCATTGCCACTCTCACCTCGAGAGGCTGAGACACACTTAAGGCTCAGGTTGATTATCTACCTTTGAAAGAATCTTTCTCAATATTCACCAAATTGGCCAGCTCCCAGCAGAAAATGACTCATGCCTACCACGGACGACACCCCCCCAGCCTTGACTCTGCCCTATAGGGGATTTAATATGGATGGAATAGAAGATGCATAGGAGGGGGAAGGACTGAACGTTCCAGATGGCTTCAGAGATAACAGCCAAAAGCAAGTACGTAGAGAGAAGTAGAGAAAAGTGGTTCTGCTTGTGTCAATCCCATCAGAGCTGCGTGTGAGTTTGGCCTGTGGGATTCTTCTGTCAGCGATAACCGCTGAGGCTGAGGGGACTAGAGGCAGAGCAGCCCCAGCTGCCTCAGTCCCACCTCCCTCTTGTGTTGCTAAGAAAATGACAGCGTGCCTACAGCCTGTCATTTTCAAAGTTGATGAAGAATTCATGCTGGTTTATGACCAATTCTACCACTAAGAGTTAACGTGGCTTCTTCCCCCCCCCCCCCCAGGCTCATTTACCGGCAACAAACCTTAAAAAATTCCAACCAGCCCTCCAGGATTTATGCAGAGTCTCCACAGCCCAGCCTGCCTTCCAGCATGACATTTCCCTGCTACAGCAAGGGCTCTAAAATGCCTTTTTTTTCCAAGCACTTTGAAGAAGTAACCATTCCAGAATCTCCCATTTTTAGGATGCTCTCCAAGAAGATACACGGTGCTCGAGGTGTACAAGTGACAGTTTTTATTGGGATGGCCCATGAAACATCAGCAACAGACAAACAGGAGGTGGTATGTCTGAAGAACATGCCTATCTCTGAGAATTAAAAGCCAATTAGAGGCTGACATCATACACTCACTCAACGTTACTCCCAAATGAAGCTACTAATCCCAAGGCACAATTTGTTAAAGCAGCACTGCAGCCTGGACTTAACAACTTCAAATCCCACCACCTCAGGGAGACAATTACTACTAGCAGCAGCCACTCTTGCTGACCTTCAGAGCTCCAGAAGATACCTGCAACTTTCTGTGTGGAGCTGAGGGGAAGAAAGGCTTCCCAAAACACCTCTGGAGAGAGAAAATGACTGTGAACCAAGCCTCTGTGATAGCCCAAACGTTTCACTGTGTAACACGGGCTGGTATGCAGCTGGATTCCAGGGCAACTCAGCCATGTGGCCCCTGCAGCACCTGCTGGTTTGCTTCCTCTGACAGCAGGGATTCAGATTAACCACCAGAACCTGGACCAGAACAGCTTTGCTGCTGGTCAGGAGACACAGCATCACTGCTGGGAAGATACAAGCAGCTCAAGAGCCACTGGGTGCACGTGAGCTTGGCCACTCTTCCCACTACCAGCAGGATCCACAGTGAGAAATAACCATAGTAAAATATGTTGCTTCTTAAGAAACCTTGTTGCCCTATTTTGGTCTGCATTGACTCCAAAGATTCTTTCTCAGCTCTCACAGAGATTGGAGATTCCTTTGTGACCCTGAAAGGTGACCTGGATTGGACATAAGTGTCCCTGACTTCACCCCTGTGCCTGAGAAGGGATGGCACGGGTCACAGATGCAGCCTTTACAGGAAAGCCAAAATAAGCTGCTCGCAGGCATAAGAATGCATACCAATCTGTAATGGAAATATGATTCTATCCCTCTCTCTGCCTAGAAACTAAATGCTAATCTTCCATTAGTACTAAAAAAAAAAAAGGCAGCAAAGTGCCCAAACCAGCTCTGGCCTAACAAGACAGAAATCTCGCCTGGAAGAGCAAGATGAATAAAACCAGGACACTGCCAATTTTATCTTGAGAGAAGGATCCTGCACAGTGGCTTCATACCTTCTAGAGCATTGGCTGTGGGAGCATATCAGCTGGATCAGGAGGAAAAAAAAACAATCAGTCAGATAGGAAGCAGAGCAATCTCCTGAACAGACTCTGCTAAGAAATGGCTCCAGTTACTGCTCCAAGGCTATGAGAGCATTAACAGCAGAGACTGAATTGTTGGGGGGAAAAAAACAAGCCAGGGCACCAAACAAAACAACTGAGAACAGAGATCTTCGTCATTAATTTGTTGGAAACACTCCACAATTATATGACTTATAGGAAGCAAATCTGGAGTGCCTTAGTGGGGATCAAAGAAACATTAGTGTTCATCTCTGCCTGTATGTAGGGAA
>NW_008619337.1:61507-61752 GCF_000691845.1 Merops nubicus | reverse complement strand
GTGTGGGGCTGTGAATAAGTAGGCTGTTTCCTCAGAAAGGTGGCTTCTGCACGACAACTCAACTTACTGTATATTTAAATGTTTCCCCTGTGGTCTGAAGCGTGGTTATGTATTTAGGGACTTTTTAGGGTATCGAGTAACAACAGAACTAGAGGGAATGGGGCAAAGCTGAAAGTGGGCAGATTCAGGCTGGATGTGAGGAAGAAGTTCTTCCCCATGAGAGTGGTGAGACCCTGGAATGGGTT
>NW_008619337.1:44154-61453 GCF_000691845.1 Merops nubicus | reverse complement strand
GGGCAGCCTGATCTAGTGGGAGGTGTCCCTGCTTATGGCAGAGGGGTTGCAACTGTGTGATCCTTGTGGTCCCTTCCAACCCTGACAGATTCTGATCTGTTTTAGCAGAGGACTTTAGAGCCCTGGTGGCTCAATGGTTGGACTTCATGATCTTGGAGGTCCCTTCCAACCTAAATGATTCTATGATTCTATTCTATGATTTCAGTTGAAGGCTTTGCAGCAAGGCACACTTCAGAACACAGGTAGGGGCAGATACCTTGTAGTGGTTCCCTTTGCCTGGCATTGGCTTGGTGGGGCCTCGAGCACTGGGTCAAGTGAGGAGCTGCTCAGCTGAGTGGGACTGTACTACAGTGACCTAACGGCTTGTTGGTGGCTTTGCCTCAGTATCGGTATAAACTGTGGCCTGCCTCGGGTGGGGTGGATGCTGAGCTGAAGGGTGGAGAGAGGAGAGCAGCCAACAATATTTGAATTCAAAGGAATGAATGTTTCTGTAATTCTTAGGCTTTTGTCCTTGATTCTATTTGCCCAGTTAATTTTCTGCACAGATGCTATTGCTGCTCTAATGAATAAATTTTAAAAGCTGCAAAAGGCTTTAGTGCTGTGGGGTAGTAAACTTAATTTCTAAATATCTTGATGATTAGCAGAATACAAATGTGCTAAATATTTGATCTGCAAGTTCAAAATTAGCCTCACTATGGAGAATTAATTCTTCTTTTTTCCTGTTGTCACTTAATGAGTCATTTCCATCAAAGCTGGTTTTATAAAGAAAAAAATTTTCAAGCCTTACTGTTTCTAGAGACAGCAAAAATAACTTGGAAAGCAACGAGTCTAAGCATTCAAGGTTATGACCATGTTTGCCTTCCTAATATATTTACCAAAAACAGAGTACAGTTCACAAATGTGCAGAAATAATTCTAAAACCAGTTTTTCAAGAGCACATTTTGCAGCCTTTTATAAAGGATCCAACTGGTGATAAAGTTTTGAAGAGAGTTCAGTTCTTGGCAAGCTTACCTTTTGTAAGTTTTGTGCTGCATTTTTTTGGGGTAGGAAGGGGGAATGTCACTTTTTTCAAGGATTCTGGGATATTTTTCAAGGATTTAATTGAAAAGCAGAGAACAAGTATAATAGAAAATATGCAAATGTTGTGCAAAAAATTTCATTTATTTCTTGTAACAATGAGTTCTTTTCTGTTCCCATCATCTGTAGTTGCATACTGACACAGGGTTTAGTTCCAGCTCCACCAAGGATTTCCAAAGGCTTCCTTTGGCTGTCTAGTGTAGTTAGGTGTCACTTGGTTTGTTTTATTCCCTTAACAGAAAAATCTGCAACAGGGCAAATCCACAGCACTAGTCAGTGACTTGGCAGGGGAATAACGTTTGACACTGTTGCAACCGGCCGGCTGTGGTGGTGAGGAGGAGGTTTGGAGGCTGAGGCTGTGCGTTGCTTTCCTTGTGTTCAGGAACAATCAGATTTTAATCCAAATGAGCAAATCTTTACTTGAGTTTTTGCAAAACTCAGCAGATGGGAAAGCTATTAAGCAGTGGAGGTAAAGGAAGCGAGCTAGCGTGTGTCGGAGGGCAGGCGGCTCACGTTGGGAGAGGAGTTGGCTTAGCCATTTATGGAAGAGGACATTTTCCCTGTTAACTTTACAGGGAATCTGTGCCCAGAACTACGTTCATCATGCGAAGGCATTTCCACAGGAACGTTTCTCTTCCAAATGGTCTTAGTCATAGTTTTAGCACTGTGTCACGTCTTTGCTGACTTATTTATATAGTCTGCATGGGTTTGCTGTGCATCCGCTGCTAGCCTGCCCTAAAAAGGTGAATTGTTTATAATTTTCTCATTTTGGCTAGCAGAAAAGACAGCACTAAACTGATGCCAGCAGTTTAGGGTTTTTGTCTTAGTGAAAAGCCCACCCTGTTCCGGGATGTACTTAAAGCAAAACTACTTGAGTAACAAAATATTCTTTCATTTGAGGGAAGTGAGGTCTGCTAAACACACAACATACCTACCATAAAACTAGACAAGAGGGAACCCAGAAGTTGAGCAACCTGGTAAGGTTTTCCCCTCCTGACTCTAGTCCAATAGGTGTGCTCCTACACCATGTAACCACTCTGTTTGTCTAACTTTGGTTCAGTCCATTTGTCTGTCTTCCACCTATTTGTATTTGTTGTGTCTTGGTCCACCTGTGGTCAAGGTTTGTGGCTGCAGAGGTTTGATTTAGGTGATTGCTTATATAAGGGACTTAATAATAGAGTGTTTGTGAAAGAGTTTTTGCAAATTAAGCACTAAGCACCTCTGCAGCAATGGGCAGAGGGAAAAATCAGTTAGATATGTGCAATAGGTAATACTCTAAAGTAAGGTATAATTCTTGGTTTATTTTTTTTTCTTATCAGTAATGTTTTAAAGTCATTCCACAGCTAATTCTCTTAATTCTCCTTTGATTAAACTCTGCCTCCCCCTTCCCCCCCCCACAGCCCTGCTCCCTGGCTGCAGCATCCACTGAAGAGAGGAATGGGCCAAAATGATTTACCAGAGAAATGTGAACAATCTAATACTGTTGTTGGATGCAATTAGTTAGCAAAGGGTTGGCTTCTCTTTGAAACCTTCTCCACCAGATTTGAGAGCAGCTATCCCTTCACCGTTATGTCTGGCTGGATGTGCAAAGTGACAGTTACAAATGACCCTAAATCAGTGTGGGAAAACCGGAGCTCAAATGCTGTGCTAATTTAAGGTTTGCTCACCTCACTGCTAATTTATGTGAATAATAGTACATCATCCAGAAAATGACAGGTTCATTATAAAAGACTCTGCCAAATTCACTTTTCCTTGGCTATATTGCAAGACATTTTTTCCAACAAAAAGTTATTAAGAATATTGATGTTTCCCGGATGACTGGAAAGGCTTTAATTAGCAGTGACGTTTTAGGGTGACCAACAACATTGCCAGGCATAGTCTAAGTTCTCAGAATTCTTATAATGAATAAAAGAGAACTGGAATTGAAAGTAGTACCAGAATTTCAAAAGTATGACAACTGACCCCAGCTGAATGCCTGCTATTACAGTAGAAGAAAATTTGGATGGGGGGAGAGGGGAAGTTCTATTTTGAAGCCTGGTTTTAGAGTGTAATCCTAGCTCTGGAGTACTAAGTGAAGTCTTGCCACTAATTAGGGGAAATGATAAGTCTATAACGCTACATTGTGGTTTAGAAGCATTCAGATCTTGTCTCATAAAGCATATAGATTCTATAGTTTATATGTATTTTTTCTGCCAGGCTTTCATGAAGATTTCTAGCACTGAATGAAGGGTAGGGTTTTTTTTTTCTTTAATAAGGATGGTACCCCATTAATTCTCTGTTGTGTAAAGAATTTTAAAAGGGGCAGAGTTTATATCAAGGATGCTTTATGTTGCATATTGTGAGAGGAAATTTCTAGTTTGGAGTATAAGGTACAGAGTTAGGCTGTTAAATGCCCTTTGAAGACACCGAGGAAAATATTTTAGAAAGGGGCCTTGATGTTTACCTTAAAACAGAGATTTAAAGAGAGAAGCTGCATTTCAGTCTTGTGTTTCAGTGGTAACTTTATTTAGAAGCCTTCATCTCTGATAACAATCAGAGCATAAATATTTTTTTTTATAAGATGTTAATAGCTTGGTTTGGGTTATTCCTCCTTTGACTGACCAGCATTTCCAAGTTTCTCATAGCTTGCTGGTTTACGTAGCATAAGAGTATTTCAAAATAATTTAAGAAGCTACTCTGTTTGATGTCTTCTAAATACAGTTTAGCTCACAAACATGGCTGTTAGAGCAAAACTGTCCGGCTGGTACAACTAAGATCATTTCATTCGCATCTACTCTGTTTCTTGTCTCCTCTGAAACATAGTTATGTGTCTGCAGTTTCATGCAATTTATTTTTTTATTTTTTCATTTTTTTGATTCCTTGCTAGGATAAACCATACAATTTGGTTTTCTGTTTTTGTATTTCAGACTAATTTAAATTTTCTCACGTGGGCTGGTATCTTCTGTTGCTTGATATGGAATGGATTTGCTCAGCAAGGTAAGTCACCTGATTTCATTGCAGTTGTTTAATTTTGCTTTTAAAACTATGTATGTTTAGCAATTATTTATGTAGAAAAATATATCATTTTTAGATGAGTAACAAACTAAAATTCTGTTGTTGTTAGCACCTTTTTATAAACAAAGTGACTAATTTGTGTTCTTTGCTAGGTGGAAGTGACTGCATAAAAGCTAATGCAAAATCATGTGGTGAATGTATACAAGCAGGACCAAACTGTGGTTGGTGTAAAAAAACAGTAAGTGTTGCAAAATTCCTTTTATGTTTTTTTTCCCTTTGATTTCAAATTTTAGTAAATATTTTAAATGTATAGAGATGTCTGGTTTTATTAATAGCTTCCTGTTGCTCTTCAGTTTGATGCTTATTTGTACTTAAAAATTCAGATATTATGATTTGCTTGATACCCTGATTTGAATATAATTGTTTTTCATAATGTGTTTACATCTTCTCCAAATTTTACATGTGTGCAGACCCTACAGTTTGGTTATCTCCTAATTATTTAAAATCATTCCAGCATGGAATCTGTCTGAGTATGCTTCTAGTGACATTAAAGTAAGAGGTACTTTTAGACAGACAGAGGTGGAGTAGGGTAAGAGATTGAAGGTTTTCTTTTTCAAAAGGAAGATGTTCAAATTTTAGTGTTCTGTTGCTGGTAGGCTTGGGAAGTAGGAGATTAATTTGGGTGGGTGGGTGTTTTGCTTTACTATGAGTCATAGGAAAAATGCTCGCTTATGTAATTAAAAATTAAATTCAGGAAACATAAAATGTAAGATAATTTTAAATTAGGTGACTTAACCAAGATACACTGAGGTGTCATCTTCAGGTTAAAAACAGAATTGTTTTCTACAGCTCTTCTTTGGTTTGTTATTGAAAACTGGAAACTTCTTTTTCTTGCTAGGATATGATATTGTATATTTATTTCCATATAGTACCTACTTACCATCCCCCAAATCAGCTTTTAAACTTCAAACATTTAATTAAACTGATTAATGTGAAAATTTGGCCTTGAGCTGTCAAATTCATTGTAGGTCCCAGTCATCAAGAACTGACAAGCTTTATATCTGTATTGGGGGAGAACCAGAAATTCCAAGTTTCTCATTTAGAAGCCTTGTTTGTCTGTTTGACAGTAGAGCTTTTTTTCGGTTTCAGGTAGTGGTGATTTGTTGTTCAGAACAAAGTTAGGTATTAGTTTTGCTTATGAATCTTACTTTTGGATTGAATTTCCTGAAAATTAGAGTTGTTGTCTGTCTTTCCCCTGCTTAGTATATTGCCATTGTTTCGTTGCGGAGTACCAAAGTATGCTTACATCATCTTTAAAGCAAAAAGAAAGGTAAAAGGGAGACTAGTTGCCAAGTAGACTGTATAAATAGATTCATGGTACTGACAACTACACGAAGATAAGAGCTTCTTCCACCTGCTTCTGCCAGAGGTGACATTGGGCATTTTTTTTCCTTTCACCTTGCTTACATCTTGCACACAGATAAGTATAAGTAGATGCAGACTTCTGGACTGAATAGTAGTCTCTGATGTATTTAGTATAATTTAAAGTATTTCATGACTGTGTTTTATTAATGAACTTTCCATTTTTTTAAAAAAAAAAACTGACTCATTGCAACAAGTATTACTGTGAGTAGAGTATAACAAATTGCAGATAGCTATGAACTTTACACTCTTTTTTTCCCTTGTGTTTTCTAGGACTTTTTGCAGGAAGGAGAACCAACGTCTGCCCGCTGCGATGACTTGGCAGCACTAAAGACTAAGGGCTGTCCTCCAGAAGATATTGAAAATCCCAGAGGTAGCAAGCGCCTGCTTGAAAATAGAGAAGTAACAAACCGTAAGATAGGTGCTGCAGAGAAGCTGGATCCGCAGGACATCACACAGATACAGCCACAAAAATTACTGCTGAAACTAAGAGTCGGTAAGGGCAGTTTCATTCTAGTCTTCAGGTGATTTTTCTGCCACCACCACATCTGCATCTTTTGTTCTGAATGTGCAACCATTTTGTTACAGAAAGTACTATTCAAATAACCTGAATGAGAGCAGGGCCAGTCGTGTCACCCCAGGTGGTTTAGATAGTCCAAATACTGTCTGATTTTTATGAAAGGATATATGTTATCACTTGTTCCAAATAGAACTTAGCAGGGAGTAGATACACAATGGATTGATACATATATCAGGAAGATAAAATTGTTTTGGGTTTTTTTTTATGGTATTTTGTAGTTGATTTTCTACAGTGCAGCTTCTTAGAAAGTGGAGGAGTGAGCAAAAATTTAGAGAAGTTACAAGAGGTTTTTCCTTTTCCTTGAAGTACTGCTGTTGCCCAAAGTCTGTACGCTCAAATGGAATGGCTTTGGAGTTATGCAGCAAGATTTTTGGATTGCTACATAAAAGACTTTGCAGAGGTTAAAGATGTGGACACAGGACTACAATAATGAGAACAAAGTAGTTGTGTACCATTTCCAGCTCTAAAGAGAACAAACATTTCATTCACATGAAAGGGGGAGGGGGAACCAAAACAAACAAACAACAAACCAGGGCTAGTAGCTCATGCAGTACTTAACCATAATGGAGATTGTACTTGAAGAGCGTTCCTACATACTGCAGACACATTCAACAGCTGCTTTGTATTTACCTGGAATAAGAGTCTGTACTCAGAGGTCTGCTCCTTGCTGGTGATGGCCTTGAGTGTGAGATGATGTGAAGAAGCTTAGCATGGTCAGAAGAGGAAAGGAATGAAAGTAATTTTGCAGTTTTGCTATTGCCCCTGTTTCTTTGTAAAATCTTCTATGTTCAGGTATTTGGGTTTGTGGGGGTTTGTTTTGTGGGGTTTTTTTTGTGTGTGAAAACCATGCTGCATAGCAACATGATCAATATGCTGTTCACTTTTCCCTTCTAGTGGTTTTCCCTGTGTGCCAATTTTGCTCATATTAAGCAAATATTTGCTAATTATTAAGTAGATGTGAGCAGCAGCAATATCACTATTTAACTTCAGTGACTGGGATGGGTTGGGGAAAAAACTTCTATTCCTTAGTTCATGTTTAAAAGGCAAAAGAATACTTTTAACACTCCACACCCAGAAAATGGAATTCTGCTGCAGTATCTTTCAACATCAGAGTGAGACCACGTGTTTCTGTTGGCAAAACTCTGGATATGGCCTTAAAATTGCAACAAATAGTAACTTGTCATTATCTCACTGCTATTTCTGTGCTCTCAGCATATATTTGATGCAAAGTAACTTGGAATATTCCCTTCAGGACTGATTTTGCTTTTATATACCTATTTAAACAGTGTGGGTTTATTTTAAAATAAACTCTGAGAATTTTTGGAGTCATCTTGGATGCAAATAGATACTGAAAATTTGTGCTACTAGGTCTTACAGGAAACTTGTTAAAACTATTGCAAGTATGAAGTTTTGAAACTGCAGCAATTAAGAGTGGCTTGATTTTTGGCTAGTATATTCGATGGGAAGATAAAATACCTTGGAAATACAAAGTTAGACATTTGAAAGAAATACATATTTTTTTCAAAATAATTTGATGTTAAACATTTCAGTTAACAGGAGAAAGAAAAAAATCATTCACCTCTTGTTCAAAATGTGTCTCAGTATGTCAAAGCCTCTCCTTAAAAAGGCATTTTTTTCTTTCCAGTGCAGTTATGGTGTGTTTAATCATTTCTATTTCTTGTTTAATCTCTGAAACAGGGGAACCTCAAACATTTTCATTAAAATTCAAGAGAGCTGAAGACTATCCCATTGATCTTTATTATCTTATGGACCTCTCCTATTCTATGAAAGATGATTTAGAGAATGTGAAAAGCCTTGGAACGGCTCTGATGTTAGAAATGGAAAAAATAACTTCAGACTTTCGAATTGGTAAGAAAGATTTGCCTATTCTAAAAAAAAAGAAAAGTTTCCTTACTGATGTTTTCCATGTGGTTACTTAGA
The DNA here is from genome assembly GCF_000691845.1 of Merops nubicus. NCBI lineage: Eukaryota > Metazoa > Chordata > Aves > Coraciiformes > Meropidae > Merops > Merops nubicus. Next base: position 53,439 of record NW_008619337.1, on the reverse strand, counting down.
AGAGTAAATTTTTTTTAAACTAGCAGTATTGTGGGAGATATTCTAATACATAGACCTGTTGAGGAACATAAGAATACTGGGTGTTGATGGAAAAAGTGGAACGTGAACAAGTATGAGAGCTATTTGTGATGTCAGTTCAGCTGTAATGCATTTGCATTCTGTTGTGTCATAATAGAAGTAAGAGACTTCCATTCTTGAACTTACAGGGGGGTTTTTTTGTTGTTGTATCTTAGGCTTTGGCTCTTTTGTGGAGAAAACTGTGATGCCATATATAAGTACAACGCCAGCCAAACTGAGAAATCCTTGTACAGGTGACCAGAACTGTACAAGTCCATTTAGCTATAAAAATGTGCTCAGCCTTACAAGTGAAGGAAATAAATTCAATGAACTTGTAGGTAAACAGCACATTTCTGGGAATTTAGATTCTCCTGAAGGTGGATTTGATGCAATAATGCAGGTTGCAGTTTGTGGGGTAAGTATCTATTAGTTTTCTTTATTGCTCTATTAGATGTGATTGTTTGAATAGAGCCCTAGTGTGTTGTGGTGGCTGGTGCTGAACGTATCATCTCGTGCGAGCAAGACAAGATAAACTAGGCAGACTGTGTGAATACATGTGTCTGTTTTCTGTAGAGACGTGAGTGAATGAAACCAGGAAATGCGAAAGGGATGATTAGAAGTCATGTTCAGAGCAGATAAGATGCATTCCAATGACAAAGTTTTTAATGTTTGTTGTAAAAGAAGAGTCAAATTCTGCTCAAAATTGTATAAAATCCTGCATAAGCAACTATTTTCAAATTATTTCAGAGCTTTATATGCAACTTGGAGTTGTTTCAGAATAGTTCAGTGACTTGTAACTTTCACTAGCTTCTCAGTAACTTGATTTTTTTTTGTAATTTAGTTTTGAAGATCTGATGTAGATCTCAGAATTCTTTAATGTTTCCACAGTCTGACAGACTGTTCTATGCATCTGTACAACATGGACTCCAAAAGTGCTATCAAAGTTCATTACTTTATTACCCATATATTTGAGTGTGTGTTTATTACTGTTACCATTATTTTTGCTCTTGATCAGTGGAGTCAGGACTTTCTGAAACAATTTGGAGTCTTAATGACAAGTGCAGTGTTAATCATAAGCCTTCTAGTTTGTTTGTTTTTTTTTTTTTAATTTTTTGGGTTTTTTTTATTTTTTATTTTGTGTGGTAACTGTTATTTATGCAAGACTTTTATATGGTCTTCACACCTTAAATTAACTAGGGCTCCAACTTGAAAGAATTAGTGAAAAATAGGACAGGACAGGTTACAGAATTAGGCCCTGCAGTTGGTACTCGTGGGACAATGAAAAAGGGCAGTCCTCTGGTGAGCACTGTGCTGGGTACGAATCTGGCCTGGGCTGGCAAACCTGATGATTCTTCAGAGCCTAGTGGTGGGCAAACCACAGTCTTCCACTTCAAGATTGCAGCAGTGCTCTGCACACCAACGTTGTGCTCTGTGCTCGGGCTGCATGGTAACGACACAGAAGTGGACTTGGCATTAAGGAGCTGAACTGACACACCCAATTTCTAAAACCCTTTTGCTGTTCAGATACTGTAGTGAGAACTGAACAGACCAAGGTACATCTCAGAAAGAATGGTTCTTCCCTTTGGTGAAAAACCTGCAGCAGATGTTTTGGAGCAGACATTTAATTAAATGCAAGTGCTCTTAAAGTTTGAGTGAATTATATGATTTCCAGGGTGACATTTCTGCAGTATGTCTTCTTCTAAGTCTGTCTACTTCTTCATGCATTCGTCTCTCAAGTATTGGTCTCCAATGCTATAAAACAAACAGGTGCAAAACACTAAAAATCCATTTGTTTGTTTTCCCAGGAACAAATTGGCTGGAGAAATGTTACAAGACTACTAGTGTTTTCCACAGATGCTGGATTTCACTTTGCAGGAGATGGTAAACTTGGTGGAATTGTTTTACCAAATGATGGGAAATGTCATCTAGAAAATAATATGTACACAATGAGCCACTATTATGTAAGTCTTTACATCATCTTCCAGGGAAATTAATTTTTGTGATGCCTAAGCTCAAAAAAAAATCTTAAGTCATCTGGTATAGGTTCAGACTGCTACATCTTGGGAACTTTACCCATTTACTTTTGTATTTGATCAAATTACTTTAGCTTAACTAAAACACGTGCAAGAATGAATCCAGTCTTAACTGGAAAATGTCAAGAAATGGCAACTTTCACACTATGATTTTTGTTGTTTGATCCTTGTTGTTTCAACCTTTTTAATAATTAAGAATCCTGCATGCCACTGGCAAACTAGTGACTGACCTGTTATTTTAGCATTTCACTACTATCTGTGTTCAGAAGTAGTTTACTACTGTAAAAGAGAGAGCTACTTGGCCATTTTTTTTTAAAGACTGCTTGAAATGTTATGGCACAAAGTTTATGGTAAAAGTATGCTTAGCAACATTGCCTTTATGATGTATTGGTAGGTAGACCAGATAAACGTTGAATATTGGATGAGGTAAACACAATAAGCATTACAAAGTTTGTGTTTGCATATTCCTGAAGTTTACTGCAATATTGTTCAATTAAAAATTAAAATTAATTCAGTTTTACTTCATCTTTTCTTTATGAAACAGTGTGAAAAGTAGTGGTTTTCACTGAGAAGTCATATGGAAAACTACTGAATGTAGTTTTCTGAGAACATTTTGATTAAGGATTTAACCTGGAGGCTTTAAATGGCAGGGAGTATGACAATGTTACTGTGAAGGAACACTTTTCTCTGTGGGGCATATATGGAACCTTTGCAGTGTGTGTTTTCAGAGGCTGTTTTGCTTTAGACCTGTGACTTAAGCTGGCTAGCTGGAAGTCTCAAATACATGTCACTTTTAGAAACACATGTATGTCAGTCTTTCTGGTTGTTTTCTATGTGTCCTAAATCTGAATTGCATTTTCTGCTTGATTTTATAGGATTATCCCTCGATTGCTCATCTGGTGCAGAAGCTTAGCGAGAACAATATTCAGACAATCTTTGCTGTTACTGAAGAGTTTCAGGCAGTTTATAAGGTAAACATAAATAATACATATGTCTGGTCCTTGTACTTTTCCCTCAAGCACTGACTGACTCAGATTTGCTCTGAAATCATTAAAATTCCTTGATTTTAAATGAAAATAATTTAATGCAGGTTTGCTATTCACATGATTATTATTATTAAGCCCTTTTGACTTGTTCAGATCAGTACTGAGTGTGTGTGCAATTTCTGAGAAGAAAGTTCCCCTCCTCCTTGCCCCTCTTTATAGGCAGGACGGAATGGCGAACGTATTTGCAGTGCTAATTTCTGTGAACATTTTTACAGCAAAATGGCAAAGTGGGGCATGGACATCAAATTAAGAGACACCCTTACGGAAGAAAGTAGTTTGGCCTTTCTGGTCTATTTACATTCCTGATGTTTAAAATGAACTAAACTGCTAGATGTGATTGTGAAATAGGAAATGACTCTGTAAAGCAGATGCATATTTTTCTTTGGTTTAATCTAATAGGATGGTTTTGGAGATTTTTGAAATTGTAAGGTTTTTTTGTTTTTCATTGGAGACCATCTTTTATCTGCCTGTCTTCAATCCACTAGAAGTGTGGTTCTTTAAGATCTTGAGAATACATTGTATTGCATCAGCTTGTACAAGTAAAGGTATTCTGTTCCCAAATTTAACATGAAAATGCAGAGAGGAAAAGGCTGGGTATGTGTTTATACTAGTAGTGCTGTATATAACATCAAAAAACATGATGATCACTGACAACGCTAATTTTGTTTTTTGAAGGACTTGATCTTGACTAGTTAATCCACTAAAGCGTTATGTCACCATTTAGGTATCTGTAGTACAAATTATACTTTGTTATTAAGATTAATTTTTCTTCTGCTCTTGTAAATATTGACAGGAATTGAAAAATCTGATACCGAAATCAGCAGTGGGAACACTGTCTTCCAACTCCAGCAATGTGATTCAGCTGATCATTGATGCATACAATGTAAGTTCATATTTTTGAATTGTATTATTTTTTCTTGCTTCTAAGTTATTGTGTGGCTTTTGTGCAGATACTGCAAGGTGGATTTTGGTTTTTATTACAAAATATGAAGTTGGTGTACTAAACTGAGTGTACTGCCATTGCAGTAAAACCACATTGGATGGTTAGACACTATGAAAATAAGAGGTTAGATGACTAGAAAAATGCACTCTTAAAAACACTTAAAGCAGCATTACAAAGAAAAAATTATCAACCATGTCTTCCTTTTTAAAAAACAAAATCCATCCCTAAAATCCACACTGTTCTTCAGCATCCTCGGGTTTTGCCTTCCTTCTGTGTGGAAGCAAAAAGGGCCATTTTGCAACCTCTTGACCCTAAAGAAAATCAGCCTTGGGGAGCTCCTGGATTTGGCCCCAAAATATTTTGTTCATTGCTGTGTTGTGGAAGTAAGCCCTGTTTCTCTTGTGGAGTACAGGGGACAAACAACTACTTCCAGCATCTGTGGAGACCTGCTCAGTGACCCTGTGTAACAGGGTTCAGCCATGAGAAGGGGTCACCACAGCCTGACTCAGGTCAGCCTGGGGCTGGTGTTTTTTGGGACATTGGAACTTGCATAATTCCAGTGCACCCGTGGAACTAGTGGTTAGGCTATGTGTAGTTGTATAATGTCTTTTCTTCAGCAAAATGCTTATGTGACTAAATTTGAGGTTAACTAGTATCTGTTGGTGTAGTCCCTTTCTTCAGAGGTTATCCTGGAAAACACTAAGCTACCGAAAGGAGTGACAATCAGTTATAAGTCTTTCTGCAAGAATGGAGTGAATGACACACAAGAAGATGGAAGGAAATGTTCTAACATTTCAATTGGTGATGAGGTAACTTACACTATATGTGCTGCTGCTAAAACATAAAATTAATTTAAAGTGTCCAACACTTAGGTTGGTTTGTTTGGCTTTTTTAATAGTACAGGCAAAACTCCTTTTACTAATGTGGCACTCCATTTATTTTTCTTTGCAGGTTAAATTTGAGATTAACATAACAGCTAATGAATGTCCAAAGAAAGGACAAAATGAAACAATAAAAATTAAACCACTGGGATTCACTGAAGAAGTGGAAATTAATCTTGAATTTGTATGTGAATGTCAGTGTCAAAGTGAAGGAGAACCTAATAGTCCAGCCTGCCATGAAGGCAATGGAACATTTGAATGTGGTGCATGCAGGTAAATAAGTATTTTGGGGTTTTGCCAAAGAGAAATATAAGATCTTTGTTCTTAATTAAGGCTTACTTGGCTTAATTAATAAAAACTTTTCACTTCTTTAGTGAAAGAACAAGAATTACCATTACAGACCTGTTTTGTTCAGGATACTTTGACATAGTCCCTTATCTCTGCAAATAATTCATAGTACTGATCATTAGATTGGCGGTATTGTACAACTCAGAGTTCAAATCTGGCCTTAGGTACTTTAAAGGATATAGGTCTTACTACTTTTGCTGTTTATTTAATGATAAAGTTCATATAATATAGCAAAATTATAGATTTATGGGACAAAACAAATGGGTTTACTTTGAGATGTTTTTGCATTCATAATGATGTAAATATTCTTTTAATATGAGGTCTGTTGACTTTGAGAAATTTGAAGTCCTCCTAGGGGTGGGGCTTGCTTTTTTTCTTTTTTTCAGGTAGCTCCTACCTAGATTGGCACCAACTGTTTCATAATAGAAAAGAGTAAAAAGTCATAGTCAAACCACCTTTTTGGATGACATCCCAGTCTCTTTTCCCAGCTTGACTCTAACCTTTTGGGATCCTGTTACAATGTCTCTTCTAATTACATGTATCTATAAATCTTTCAGAAATATATATTTTTTTTTTTGTATCCATATGCCTTGAAATGTCCATTCTTGCCCATCACTGGGATTAGTTTACACGTTTCTTTATTACACATTTGAAAATTAAGTAAAATGGTATTGGATTTTCTGGAATTACACACAATGAAAGCAGAGCAAAATCTTAGCGTTTCAGTGGAGACACGTTGAGGATCAACCCAGTAAGTCAAGGTTTAAGCCTTTTTCTTCCCCCTAAGAAACCTACAGCAAAAATGAAAACAACTTCTTGGAAACACTTGGTATGAGAATGGTAAAAGCGGAATGGATTTAAGACCTTCTCTAGGAGAACAAAATCAGGACTTTGTTATAACAGTATTGGTTCCTGCTCAGTGAACTGTAGCTGAAATAAAATGTAGAATTTGAAGTCCTCATGGTTTAGTAATATGATCAATTAAAAACAAAGTAAAAGATACTGACGTCACTTTTAGAGGACTTTTGGTGTACAGTGGCCTGCCTATCTGCTGGGTGAAGTTGCTGGTAATTGATGGCTTGTTTGAAAGACTGAGGTGTACCCACCTAACTGCTTAATATTCTGTAATTTGAATAAGCCACTCTGTAGCCAGTACTTGCTATTCATTGCTCCATTTTGCCGGCAGTTTTTGACGTTCCCTTCAAATAAGGAAAATATTTTCCCATCTTTGTATAGAAAGACTTCTAGAACTTGGTGTCTCTGTCAGTGGTGTCCCCATGATTTCAGATTTCAAGAGTCTTTTGCTTTTGCAACGGTAGCTGTTTCCCAAGGGAACAGTCATCTCTGACACCCTAAAATAATTTGTCAGTCACTGCTGGGAGCAAGAATAACTTACATTTGTTCATTGATATTTTAACCTTGATAATGAGAAGTGCTGGTCCTCGAAGATCTCAGCTCATCAGCGCTGAAAGTCATCTACTTTCCTGATTAATTGCTGTTCATGAGAAATCTTTTCACTGAGAGATGACAGCAGCTATGGTGAACAGTCACTGTCACTTAATTATTGTTCTGTCACATGAGCGAGAGATTAATAATGGCTACGTGGCAATTTAGTTAGAGGTGTTGACATGTAGTTTCTCACCTGGAACAACTAGTCTGCATAGGAACACCTTAGCCCAATTTGCTCCAGCAGCTTCAAGAATGGCAATGTAGGTGCCAGCTGGAGATCTCATGCAAAGTTTAACTCAGAACATCCCTTGGGAAAATAGTCACTTTTAGTCCTGTTAGTTGTGCTGGTTTTGCAGTCTTCTTATTGTATGACTTTTAAGTTACATTTTCAGTCATGTTTTTATCTTGCAGATGTAATGAAGGACGTATTGGAAGACTATGTGAATGTAGTACAGATGAAGTAAATAGTGAGGATATGGATGCTTACTGCAGGAGAGAGAACAGTACAGAAATATGCAGTAACAATGGAGAATGCATTTGTGGACAGTGTGTATGCAAGAAAAGAGAAAACACCAATGAAGTATATTCTGGCAAATATTGTGAATGTGATAACTTCAACTGTGATCGATCAAATGGTTTAATTTGTGGAGGTGAGAAACTGCTTCTGTGTTTCTGCAGGCACAACGGGCAAGAAGATTACAAGTCTAGTGACTCTACCCCGTCGAGTAGTTATACTTAAAGACCATAGCCACTTGATAATAGAAATGAGAACACTCACAAGTTCACCGATTGAAAACAGTTGTCTATTAACTAAATAAGTGTCTGTGATCATGACCACATAATGTGTAATCCACATTCCACCTTCCTTGAATCGCAGCTCCACAAAAGATGTAAGATGAACTTGACTTCTTCTGTTTACTACAGAATTACCCTCAGGTATTATAGTAAAGGGTGCTGAGATAGCTGTCCTGAGATTATCATGTTGTACTAGCTCAGTGTAATCACTGCATCAATAAAAAGAGGTAATGACTTCAGCTTACTTGTACTAGCAAGTGCTTGACAAGGTACCAGTGATACGCAGTCTTGAGGCTGTCTGAGAGGTAAGTGGAGATTAGAATGTGCCAAGATCCAGAAAAACACCTGACGTGCTTGAAACAAGACTCTGATGGCAGCTAATTCTCAAAATCAAAAACAATTTAGAAATCCTTTTGTAGACAGCATATAAATTATTTTGCTGCATGTGGTTTTGTCCCCAAACTTCCTTAAGCTTTGCACATGGAAGTACCTGTTGGGAGTCTAACTACTACCTCAGTTTTCACTGTTACACAAAAATAAGACAGAGAAGCCACTAAGCTTTAACTGAGTTATAAGCGTAGCTTATCTGTTTGATTTGCTTAGAGTACACTGTTGCTCACCAGCTCCACATAGGATGAGAGCAGTAGTGGTCATGGAGAAGGAGGGGTGTAGCCAAAGATCTTTCCACTTCATCCAGATCACCCTTCTGGAGATACGCGTATCTTGTTTCTTGTGCAGGGAGTATAAGGAGCTAAAGTTTAGGTGGTGGGTAAGGTCAGAACTACAGCAGCTGAATGATGTCTTAGGGAGCCAAAGTTGTTTTATTTTTCTGTGTGGTGAAGTCTAGGTTAGTTCATTCCTCATATTTTTAGATCTTGCTTTATGAACTTGCATAGAGATAGGTATGAAGGCAGGAGTGATGAATGCGTCTGTGTGCATATAAAATTGTGAACTGAAGCAGTGCAGTAATCCTCTCAACCCAGGAGATAGAGACATCACATTATACTGGTCTTGATCAGCTTTCACTAGTCATCTTATTTTGTTTATGAAAAGAAATCCAAATGTAGAACAGAAAGAGGGGAGAAACACCTGTAAGTAGTTTAACAAGCAGCTAAAATTTATTTCGTAGCTCTTAATTTGTGTCTCCATTATCTCTCCATGAGGGTTTTCTTTTCCATGTATCCATCCTGAGATGGTGAACATGTATTTCTTACTGTCACAAATGTTGTGTTTTATATTAGACTTCATTTCACTGAAATATCTTCTCAATGCACAGGCAACGGTATCTGCAAATGCAGAGTGTGTGAGTGTTTCCCCAACTTCACTGGCAGCGCCTGTGATTGTTCCTTGGATACTACTCCATGTATGGCATCCAATGGGCAGATTTGCAATGGAAGAGGAACCTGTGAATGTGGCACCTGTAATTGCACAGATCCCAAATTCCAAGGCCCCGCATGCGAAACGTGTCAGACGTGCCTCGGTGTCTGCGCAGAGCACAAGTAAGTACCTAGAAAACCAAGTCCCAGCTTTTATGCATTTCAGTTTGTGATATTTATATGTGCAGAATTTTTAAAATGAGGCTTCTGGTGCTGTGCTTTATTCTACACTGAAATGCAGGGACATTACGTTACATCATCCCTTTAGGCAGTAGAAGTTTTTGGGTGAGAAAAAGTTTCAGGCTTATTTCCTATTAGAGATTTAGGTAATTTTATTTTTTTTTTTCCTATCCTTGA
>NW_008619337.1:16721-44123 GCF_000691845.1 Merops nubicus | reverse complement strand
GGGAAAGAGGAATTTATTACAGGAGACTTTTGTTGGTCACAAGGTACCTAAATGTTCTGGCTGGTAAAGAGCTTTATTTTTGTCTTCATGGCAAAAGGGCTAGTTTTCTCTGGATTTGTTTCCACATTTTTCTCCTTTATATTTCTTCAGCTAAAATGCTAGGAATCTTTCATAAACTTATTAAAAAGCATTATTTATGTTTTGTACTTCCACAGGGACTGCATTCAGTGCAGAGCTTTTGATAAGGGAGAAAAGAAGGAAACCTGTTCTCAGGAATGTATGTATTTCAACATGACCCGGGTAGAAAGTCGAGACAAGCTGCCACAGCCTGGACAGCCTGATCCGTTGTCTCACTGCAAAGAGAAGGATATTGATGACTGCTGGTTCTACTTCACGTATTCTGTTAACTCAAACGGTGAAGCCAGCGTCCACGTGGTGGAGACCCCAGGTATGAACATGATGTTGCCTCTCTCCCTTCATCTTTGTTGTTAACTGATGAGGTTGTTGTGTACTACAGAAAGTAGCTCTGGCTGATTTGTGTGAGGTAGATACATTTGGAAATCAGTGCCTGTTCCCTGAATGAGAGCTGTGAATGTCTGGATCTGCGTGGCTTTAGGAAAATATAAGTCTCTGTAGATCTAGAGTTTTTTTCAAGCCTTTAGGCTGACAGAAACACTTTTTGTTTTTCTAAAAAAAAAAAAAAAAAAAAGAAACGTATACACTTGTTGAAGCATTTCATGTTTCCACTTGACACGCTTTGTGGTCTTGCTTTACCTGTCTTGTAGCAAGTCCTAGATATCTAAATTTTCATTACTCTTTTTGATGAGGCTTGTGCTACAGGTTAGAAACAATGGTGTCTGTAGAGGTTTGGGGTTTTTTTTAGCTTTTTTCTTTTTGTCTTAATAATATGGGACCAGTCCTGCACAAAAAAAAAAGGCACAAAATTGTGTATGCTGAAAACTGCTGAAATTATTTCATGCTGGGAGCCTTTGCTTTTGCTGAACTGTGAAGTACCTTCAAGAATAAATCTGAAAAGCCTTTTGCTTAGTTAATCCTCAAGAGTCAACCATTCTTATTTTTGTTCAGTTTTCTGGTACAAAAAAGAGAACTGTTCTGTAGCTTGATCAGTAATTTACCATTTATTTACTGAGAAAACTGTTAGTTTGAAAACTGTCACTCAACATTGCATTTGACAGTGACAAAGTCCTGGTTTTGTGCATTAGCAGTCTGTGGTCTCCTGATTTTTACAATCCTGATACAAAATAAACACCTTACTTGTGTGTTGAAAGGCTTAGTGCTGTATTCTACCCAAAGAATTTTCATAATTGATCATTTGGATGATCACCACTTAATATAGATCCAATGGTTAGTGGCACCACTTCAATTCAGAATGTTTTAAGTTCTTAAAAAAATATAATCCAAAGCATAGAGGGAGGGGGACCTTGAGCCCTGACATCTTTTAGCACAAGTCAACCCTTAGCCTATGCTTTTTGGGTCTGACCTTTTCTTGATGCATAAACTTCTGTTGCCTTATGTAAGAGTTGAATCAAGGCTTCATGCATCAGGAGGCACCTTGATTTTGTGCTATACAAGTTCAATAAGGCTGTATGCAGTAGAGCAGACACTTGTTCCTTACTGGTTCCCAAGGAGCTCCTGTCATGTCCCAGAGGCAGCTACCAGCATCAGGAGTCCGTGCTCTGGAGGGAAGCGGCACAGGATTTATTTGCTTACCATTCCTGCAGTCTGTGCATTGGGCTCTACAAAAGCCTTTGTTCAGTTTGTGGTTATTGAAATTTTTATATTGATAGAAGAGTTTGGTTTTATTTTGTATTTTTATGTCAGTCACTGTTAAATCGTTCTGCATTTGTATTTCTCTTTTCAAACACATAATTTACTTACTTGGAAAGTGCATGGTGTTTTTATCCAAAGAAGATATGGGCATTTCTTTAAGTTTCAGCAGAGATCAGTTCCCAAGATGAGGAAATAACTTTTCTTCTGAGACTTTTTTTTTTTTTTTTTTTTTAAAAAAGATATTGCTTACATCTATATATTAGCTACTAACACTGACAGCCATCTGAGGTAGAATGAGTGTCCTGGTTTGGCTGGTCCAGCTGTCTGCCTGGGTAGAGCTCCCTCCCAACTGCAGGTGAAAAACCAACCCTGTCCTAGCTGAACCAGGACAATGAGGAACACCCTTCTTCTGTAACACTGTTGATAGAGCGTGTGGAGGCTGCTCCACAAATATGCATGTGTACTCTACCAGGTTTAGCCCTCCAGCTCCACTTTTGACTTTGAGCTCTTGTATGTTTAAAATGCAATTGCTAGTTATGTTACTCTAATACTCTGGACAAATACCTTAAAGGTTTAGCAGTGTTTAGATTTTATCATCAGAACATCAATTGTTCCATTGCTAAGATTGAACACAAATCAGAAGGATAAAAATAAGCTGGAATGTTACAGGATGTACACATTCCAAAACTTCCATTATTTGAAATGAAAATAGTATTGACCTATCTCTGATATCCAAAATGTGGGTTCAGTACAAAATGAAATTACAAAAGCATCTGGCTGTGCATTACCTTTACCATTTTGTAACATGATGCTCCCCTCACTTTATTTCCTAGAATGCCCCAGTGGCCCTGACATCATTCCCATTGTAGCTGGTGTGGTTGCTGGAATTGTTCTTATTGGACTTGCATTATTATTGATTTGGAAACTGCTAATGATCATTCATGACAGAAGAGAATTTGCTAAATTTGAAAAGGAGAAGATGAATGCCAAGTGGGATACGGTAAGTCAAGAGGCTTTTATCTGTATAAAAGCTGCAGTAGTTGAGGAAGAATAGAAGATTTTTCTTCACATGCCTTAATTGTTTCAGATTGTATTCCTGCCTTCTGGCCTGTGGAGGTACAGAAATATTCTTATTTCAAGCTGACTTGAAAATGTGTTGTGTTACCACTTTGAAAAAAAAAAAAATATATAAATCCCAGCCCTCTGAGAAGTATCTCTTGGGTTAGAAAAGTGAGTAGTAACTTCAGTTGAAATAAAATTTCAGAGAGAAAATGCTGTGGTGACAGAACAGTTCAGCTTTGCAGTTCTACCACATTTTAAAGCATATAATTAAAAAGTTTATTAGAAGATAAAAGTCACTTTAGTATAAAGTAAGAAAATTTTATGTTTATGAAAGAGATCTTGTTAATACTCATACAGCTTTAGTTAGGAGATTGCAGTAACTGGTTACACAATTGCCTGGTACTACTGGTTTGTTGAAATCTTCCCAGCCCTTTGTCAACAGAAAAGTATGTAATGAAAGCAAGCCATGGCCTATAGGCTCACAGGGGCTGTAGGGTCACTGCCTCTGGGGAAGTGCTAGGAATCTGGCAATGAAAACCCCGTCACTGCAGTTCTGTAGAAGTAACGCCCACCTGTGCTTGATAAGAGAGTACTTCTAAAAAATCTGCTAGGAAGCCTTTCAGTTTTATTTAAGGAAGCTAATAATTATTTTTTCTAGCATAGCATTAATTAACACTTTTCTTTATATGGTTTTTTTCGGTGATAGTTGAGAATGTTACGGTTCTTTTTTTCCCACTGAATTATTCGACATTGACCATCTCTTTTACTTCAGCAAGAAAATCCTATATACAAGAGCCCTATTAACAATTTCAAGAATCCAAACTATGGACGTAAAGCTGGTCTCTAAGTCTCAGTTTGTATCTTCTTTCATTTTCTTCCTTTTTTTCCTTTGCATGTCACTTCAAACTCACTGTGTGTCACAGTCAGTTAATCACAGCTTGAGTCTTGCCTGGTTTATCTACTGCGGCTTTGATTCTGGGGTTTTAAAGAATGCAGCTTGAAAAAGCTTTTTAACTTGTTTTGACAGCAAGATTGCTTACTAATACTACCAGTACTGGCTTAAAAAGTATCCTACATGTGACCTTTTTTTTTCCCCCCTCTTCTTGGAGAAATGTGTGGATATATAATGGAACGTCTGTTAGGATCGAAGAAAGTCTTTGGATTCTGGCAAGACAGAGTGGTCAGGGGAGGGTTTGTCTTCTGTTTCCTCAAATCAGCAGTCAGTTTGCTTAAAGTTGAGATGTTTGCAAAGCTAGTTTAGATATGCTTCAGATATCCCAGCCTATAAATATCACTGCTTTTATTAGAATAACTTTGGGAACACTCAGAGTAGCCTTACAGATTTGTTTTTTTTAAAAAACTGCTTTGGCTTATTAACCTAGTATAGAATTAGCTTGTGTTTAAACTGAAATGCATATGCTCTAGTGATTTCATAGTTAAATATGCATCTTATTTTTTCCATCATTACTTCTATTGAAATATCTGAGATATTAAATATCTCAGTCCTTGTAGCCCAGCCAGCTTGGGGGTCTCCATGGAAAAAAGAAAACCCACAATATTAATATGAGAGGAGGAAATGTTCTTGTCCCCCAGTTTCATAGTCCATCCTAAACTCTGCCTGAACACCTCATTTCTTTTTGGAAATGCTGATTTCATTTCTCTTTGCAGCTGACAAGGAGGAACAGCAAGGAGCAAGTCAGTAAACTAAAGTGGTGGATAGTTATCTTCTGTAGACTTTGTGGTTGCACTTTCTGGAATGCTTTAGGTGTTCTCCTTCCCTGGGATCTCCAGCTGCTGGGGAAGGAATGGGAAAGGCAGTATGAGATGGGGAGTGGATGTCAGAAGAGCATTGAGAATTAAGAGGTACAGAGATCAGATTGGAGGGACAGGAATGAAAGGCAGTACATCCCTTTAAATATCCAAAGGCTATTTTCAGAAGCCAGTGGAAAGGAAAGATCTGTAGTTCTAGTTTTAGTCTCTCTGCTGTCTCACTTTTTCAGTGTTGCACTCAAAAAGATTTTTGTAAAGGAAAAATGAGGCAAGAAAGCAGGAATTAAGAGTATTGGAGCTCTCACCTATCCTTGCTGTAACACCTATTCCAAACACTTTGTATAGCATTCTGAGATGCTCCTTGATGAAATATACTTTCCTTTTCTTTTTCTTTTTGCAATCATTTCACTTTCCAGTGAGTCCAAATTTGATTGTTAAAATGTTCATTTTGTTTTCCACATTTACCATATTCACCTGCCTTCCATTTATCTTCTCAAGAGTTGTTTATTCTGGGGAGGAAATGGAGTTCTTGTTACTTTCTAACATTTCACATAGTCCATCTTGTTAAGTCTGTTACCTTCTCTTCTGCTACTCACTTAATTTTGTACTTCCTATGGCATGTAAGACAAGCATCTAACAAATCATACAGTGTGTAACTTCCATTCCGTGCTCCTGTGACTTTTTCAGGCTCTAATGTTCCTACTGCTGCCATTTCTCTTCAAAAAGCACTTCTTGCAGAAAGCTTTCCTCTTGTGTAAAGGGAGGGATTGACTTCTGCCTTTTTGTTTCATTCACTGCGAAGATTAAAGTATGAAAGGTGGGGGTATGACTATAATTTTTGGTATTCATAAAAGTATCAGAACTTTGGGGCAAGAGGGAGGCACGTTTAGCTTTATTGGCCATTGACAGAGGAGATTGGTATTGGCAGCATAGGTGACCCACAGGAAGTAAGACAAGAAAATCCTCCTTTTACCTGTAACTAAGATTTTCTGGGGTTTTTAAGATTGTTGAAGTAACCTTCATTTACGTGAAGAAAGCGTTGTCTTGTATTGCCAAGGCAGGAAAGTGATCTGAAATCCCACACTACACTGCAGTAGGGTCCCTCCAGGCGTATGTGTACAGGGTAAAGTGAACTGTGTGCATTTGGTGTGACCCTTTCCCCTCCTCACAACACTCATACACACACGTGGGCTTGGTAACCTGGGCAGCACAGCCAGCCTTGTCGTGGACCAGGTGCCTCAGTACTTCAGCAGTCCTGCTCCATGGTGTTGTAAGCAACTTGTCACAGAATCCTTGGAGCTGGTGCTCAGGCCAGCTAGGTTGAACCAAGTGACACTTGATCTTGTATACAGTTATGGCTTGTTGATTTTTATTTTGGTTTAAGTGTGCATGGTGTTTTTATAGGGGCATGTGGCAAATGTGTTTTCCCTAATTTGGCATGCTTAAACCAGTGTATTCTCTGTAGTGACATAAAGAAAACAGGTTTATTTAAAATGGGTAGTATTTATCTAAGACAGCAAGTTTAGAATACCATGTTTTAGTAGCCAGCTAAGAATCTGGAAAGCTGTTAACCTCTGAGGGGCCCTCAGCGAGACCAGAGTCATCGTCTACTAGTGGACATTCATTTACTACTATCATGTTAGTTTTAATGATAAGTTATGTGTAGAAGACCTCACCAAGCCAGGGCTGAGACACGGTGGTCAAGTATTGCTGGAAAGGCCTGGGCTGTCACTGCCTGTCTGATAGCAGGGAAGGAATTGCACATACATTGGGTGTCTTACGTTGTGGTTATAGGCAGTAAAGCCTCAAGAGCTCCTTAGCTGGTGAAACACAAGGTTGGGTTAAGCTGAATAGCTCTCTTTTACTAAATCCCCATTTAGAAATGGGAACTGAGAAACTCAACCAAGTGTCTCCCCGTGTCAGTTGAGTGCCTTATTCAGTGACCTAAGTCCCACTGTGTGCTTCTGAGAGTTCTTGGGAACATAAAGTGCAAGTACAAGTGAAGATTAGTCAGTACAGGATTTGAATTTCTTTATAAATAGGGCTTATGCTAAATAAAGGACATCTAAATTTTAAGTTCTGATTTCTCTTGAAAAGCTTTAAAGTAAAAAGTGCACAATTTTATTATGGAACAGAGCATCTAAGTTTCAAATTCTGATTTCTGTCAAAGTTTTATAGTAAAAAATGCACAATCTTATTATGCAAACTGTATTTTAAACCTGATTACAAGTTCAGATTAATTACATGAGCCGCACCCTGCAAATTTCCAAGTTTTAGTCCCAACCTTTAAACAAATTCCTACACTTTGATAGATGTTCTCTCTTACAAAGGAGAAGATGTGAACAGATACCTCTCTGTCTGTGCTGGAGGTAGCCTTTTTTGTAGTATTGAAGATTAAAAGCATGATACAAGAAGTACTGCATAACGCCTTGCTGTTGGAAAGCTGTGTGTCATCTTCCAGTCTGCCTATGGTACTGTCTGTGAGCTTACAGATCTTCTCTATCATAGACTTTACTTGGCATATTTTTAAGACTTCTTCTGCATTAAAACTTTTCAAGGAAACAACATACATTGCCAAGAACTTCGGGGCATGATGAGATACTTTGGTTACAAATTAAATCCCTCATGCCTGGATGCTTTTCCAGTTTCATCTACATCTTAATATTGCAAAGCTTGTTATTAAAAATATTGGGAGAGGAAGTAGTTTTGCACTGACTGATTTGTCTAGCTGAGAAGTAGCCACAACACGGTATTTCCATTATTTAAAAGAAAAAAAAAATCTTAACTCCCCATCCCTTTGCAAACTGGTAGTTGATACACTTGATTAATCAGGAGAGTTTGCCTGGGAACTGACAGGAGGTCTTTTGCTGTTGCTGTGTGCTTGTGAAGCACAGTCAGCACTGAACACCTGGTTCTTCCTTCATCTCAAGACAGGTGAGATGACATTGACATAGATGTTGAGAAGATCTGAGAATCTTGACTTCCATTGTCTATCAACCCAGGTTCTGGCTGGATTTGAGAGACTAGGCTGGAGTTGCTCAAGTCTAGGTGGGATTGGATGTGCCTCATTATTCACTGCCTGTAGAGGAGGTGGCTTCAAGGAGAAGCAGCCTTTTCCTGTGAAAGAAAGCATGATGGAAAGGCAGTACACCAGCTAAATGGTTTTCCTTAGCAACAGCTACTGCTGTAGACCAGTTAGTTACTTGCCCTGTACCAGGTGCTGCAAATAGCAGACAACAAACTTCCCAGCAGTTGTCACACGAACATTTTGCAACAACTTGGTTTCTTCCTTGCCTTGTCACATTTGGGCACATCCTGTGATACTTCCAGTTGATTTTCCAGTCTGAAAAAACAGGCACACCTGGTGTGTTGTGTAGGGGGAGGATTTCTTTTCATTGACTCATGGAAAAGCGGTTTTAACCTGAAATTTTTCAAATGCTGTGTAATTTAGTAGAGTGGAATAGACTTAATATCATTCTATAGGCCATCTCAGACTGGGGGAATTTCAAAGGGGGAGAGATTCCCTGACTGCTCATGAAAGCAGCAGATAGGTAGAAAGGCCAGAACTATAATCAGGCTGACATCTGCACGGTAGCCCTTTCCTTTGCCTAAGATTTGTCTCTTAATTTTGAGTTTAAGCTGTTCCTCTTAGGGGTGCAGGGATTAGTGGAGAGAGATTTACTGAGCTAAAAGAAACCTGGGAACAAAGGAAGCTTGAAAAAAGCTTAATTTAGAGGTTTTCAAATCTCAGCAAGAGAATGTAGACATTTCTCCTATCAATAGAAATCTTTATCATAGCATTTGTACCAGTACTGAAGTTTCTTAGTTTTAACTGTGCCTTTTGTGCATAGAGTGGCTGGGGAGACCTGCAGGAATAAAATGACAATGCCAAGTACTGGATGTTCAATATGAATATTGAATGTGTATGATCAAATTGCTACAAACCTTTCCACTTTGTTTATGGAATTAAATTATAATACTATAGAAGCTATTCAAATGTTTATTGCAGCAGAATGTGGTCTGTGGTCAGTCGTGGCTTCAAACAATGTTGTTTACAGTTCTGCTTCTTAAAAAAATGTCATGGGCTGCAGACCCCTGAGTTGATGGCTCAGCCCCGAGATGACCACACGAGGTTCAGCCACGTTGAAGGAATCTGTGGTGTGAGCTGACCAGGCTTGGGCCCTAACCCTGTGCTGTATTCCCTGAGCATGCCTTCGTTCAAGTTGGTAGAGGGAAAACTAGTTTGACTTAAGCTGTTTGTGTGTACAAACAAAACATTAATGGGTAACTTCTTGGGCTGATTTTTAGAGCTCTTACAAACACTGCGCTTTTTTCATCACTTTAAATATTAATACAAATATTTTTCTTTTTCTAGGGTGAAAATCCAATTTACAAGAGTGCGGTGACAACTGTGGTCAATCCTAAATACGAGGGAAAATGAACACTGCTTGTATAACTTCACAACACTGTATGCAGCATAGCAATTTCTGTAGTCACAGTAAGATAGATTTAGAGCAAACTGCAGTGATTTTACTAATTCATTACATATAGGTTTGTTTTCCTGTGCAGGTTTTGAAAATGTACCATATGTAATTTTTTTTTTTCAATTGCAAATAAAAGCAATCAGTGCCAGAGGTCTGACAAAAAAACTTGAGACTGTGTAGCCTAGTCAGCTAAGGTCACATGGTGCCTTTTAGACCTTTTCCACTCCTGTGCTGTGAATCCAGGTCTTCTGCAGGGTGCGATACTGCTGTGGCATGACTGGGAGGGGAATGGCTAAAGCAATCAGCATGAGGGCTCTGCCTAGACATTTAGTATTAAACTTTTTAGCTTTACAGGGAAATCAGGGCTTGAGTTTGCAGATATAATTAAACTCGTGGAGCATGGAGCTGGTGGTTAATTGGTTTACTTGCTAGACATACAATTAAGTATATGGTAAGTTGAGTAAGTTGGAAGTGAGCCATGTAAAGGACTGAAAAGTGTATGCATATTTCTTTTTAATTTTTAAGTTGCTTATTGCAAGGTTATGATTAAAATGAAAGGGTTTGAGAAGAATGTTAAGATGGCAGGGGAAAAAAAATAGCTTTAAAACACGTGCCATTACTGAAAAAGTTGCTGACTGGTAACTTGCTTAGTTTTTTTTTTGTGAGTTCAAGCCCTGGACGGCAGTATTGTGAAGTACCGAGACATCCTCAGAACACATAAGGGCCTTACGTCATACCGTGTCTTCATCCTGTCATGTTTCCTTGGTTTAAAGCCTGGTGCTTTGTCACCCTTCTAACCTTTTTAATGTATTTGGTTGCCATTCTTTTTGTAATATTTTTGTATCAACACAAGTGCTTTTTTTTTTTTTTTTGAGCAGTCTTAGCTGTAAATTTGCCTTTACCCTGTAGCTAAGATTGCGTAGCTTGTCATGTGACGTGAGTCACACATCATTCTTGACATCTGCCATGTATATTTGCCTTTGACCATTCAAACTGCATCATAGTCATATTCTTGTTTTAAGTGCCTTTTTATTTTAACAGATGTTCACTTTTTACAGTGCTATTACTGAAGTTATTTATTAAATAAAAGTTCCGTAAAATACTTTAATCTGATCTCTTTTATCTTGTAGAAGTTTACACTATTCAAAAAAACTGAGAACTGTGTCTGTTTGGGCAACAGGTAATAAACACAGTGATATTACTGTGTTTGGTGTTGGGACTTCAGGTAATCCTGAGAAGATACAGGGTTCTATTCTAAAAGTCCCTTTTAACCTCCATCTGTGGGCAGGAGGATCCTGGTTTCCTTGAAGTGGGAGGGTGGACACTGATGGGGAAGTTGAGCTGTGTGCATGTTTCTCCATCTCTCTCTCTGAGGGAAGCAGCTGGAGAGAGGAGGATCCAGGGGCCAGGTATGAGGCAGACTTGGTTGTCTAAGGCCAGTTACTGGTGGGATCCAGAGTGTGGTGGACCAGATGGGTGTGTGGTGGGGAGAAGGTTGTGTGGTTTGCTTTTGTGGATGGGTAGAGAACTTTTACACAGAAGTGCTCCTGAATGCTTTGAATTCAAGTGGCTAGTTAAGGAGAGCTTTTTTTAAACCCCTGTTAAAGATGAGTTTCCAGTAGCCACTTGCAGCCAGATGGAAGCTGCTTAATATCTCCAAGTGAACAGTTGCTTAAATGAGAACAGCTGCCATCCTCCAGTATCAGACTGTAGATATTATAAGTATCACAGAGTACATGATTTGCTTTAAAATAGAATTGAATGCTCTAGCTAAGAGAGTTGGTGCCGTTCT
This sequence comes from Merops nubicus, assembly GCF_000691845.1. NCBI lineage: Eukaryota > Metazoa > Chordata > Aves > Coraciiformes > Meropidae > Merops > Merops nubicus. The sequence continues at coordinate 33,224 of NW_008619337.1, read as the reverse complement.
AATACAATAAAATTTAAGTGCTGGAAAAGAAAAGTAGCTGTGTAAGCCTTCCTGGCTTGTAAATACTGACCTCAGCTGCTTACACTGAATTCTACAAGTTGGTGAACCAGTGAACTCTTACTAAAATATCCACAGATGCATAGACTCAAAAGACTGTGATCCCACACAGGGCAGCTAGAAGCTCCCAGTAGTATGTTTTAAAATAATTACAGTGAGTAGAACCATAGTCTAGCTATCCTTAATCCATCATTTTCCCCAAATTCCTGTCTAGTAACTGAAGATTTAAGCTAGAATTGCTTTATGGCAGTTGTTATAGTTTCAAGCTAGGATAAGAAACTTTAACAGCAAAAATACAAATTAGTTAAATAAACTAATTCTCTCTAATCATGTAGTTTAAGTAACACCTGTGAACTAATTTTGGCACAGTACATTGAGCCTCTTGTCTTAAACTCCCTCTAGGCTGCTTGAAGACCAGTCTAGGAGCACAAACTGCCTGTGTTGAGCAGCTCTGTATGAGGAAATCTAGACGGATAAATATATACTTCCTTTGGGATTCAAATGTTTTTCTTTCCTTTTCCACACAGTTTCTGTGCTCTGCAGTATGACTATTTTTACTTTTGCATAACAAATACAAATTCCAAATTCATTCTCAGAGGAGCACAGAATGTAAAACGGGGGTGGAGGGGAAGATACCTTGAAGCAAAAAAAACCTTATTTACTAAAGCTTGTCTTTGATGAAGTAGAAGTGGTAAGAGTATGCTCTAGCTCCAAAATTGTACTATTTGGAGGGTGTTTTCCAAGCACTTCTGTTCTTGTTTCTGAAAATCAGAACTGCTGCCAACAGTTATCTAGGTGAAAGAAAATATTTATTAGCAACAGGGAATACAAGTACCAGAAGACAGTGTCGCAAAGTAATTCAAGTGAATGTTCATTAATGAGTACATTGACCCCTATCTCATTAAAATGGATAAACTGCAGCTGGGAAAAAAAAAACACCATAGAGTGTTTTAAACTAGCTTGAGTATATGTGGGTTAAACATTAATTTTAAACAAATTTTAAACAAATTTTAAAAGTTTTTTTTAAAAAATAACAGTAACAGTGAAGTGTTTCACAGAGATCACTAAGAAATAGCTTCCAAGATGCTGAGAAAAAAAAGCAGTCTCAAATACTCTGTCAATGGAAAATGGTCAGAAATACTATATTTGTTTCTTCTTCTGAAGATAGCTGTATGAACTGTCTCACCTTGCCTTCAGCACTGCATTACACAAAACATAAGTATTTTTGTCCACAAGAGATTTAAAAGTACTATATTGTACATTCTCTGCTATGTGAAATTTCCAACTCTTGGTTTCGTTCCTGATTTTACATACAGAATTAGGATTGCTAACCTAAGCTGCCTCTTCCTATCAAGATACTCATTGCCAGTTAAAGATGTCTCACGGGGAAGAATGAGCCAATGCTGTAGATGAAAGCATAGGTGATTCTTCATACGTGCTCCTGTGGAACAGCCTGCAATGCTTCTTATGACCAGAGCCTGCTTTTTTTTCCCCTTTGCTCTCTGGCTGCTTCCTGAGGACATGACGTAGCAAAGGAGAGGACAGAGCAAGCACAGGGCACTGCTGGCAGCAAGGCCAGTGTTTGTAACGGGATGAACATGGGGGAGCAGAGTCCCAGAGCAAGGAATGACTGGGAGCTATCAGGAGAATGGAAGCACCACACAGAGGAAGGGCAAGGCAGCAGCAGGAGTCAGAGCACCTGTGAAAGATGTTTTACTGAAGGCACCCTCCACTCTGCCATCTACATGTTTGCTTTCATATCCTTTTAATAAGTTACTTACTTGGCAATTACCACTGACTCTCTGTGATTAAACAGCTCATTGTCACATTCTCAACATTTGCAAACTCTTCAGATTTTCTTCTATTTCAGCGATCAAAATTTCACCTTTCCTGTAAATTCATCTTGAGTTATTCTATAGAAAGCATATCATCTCAGAAAACTTATAGAACAGTTCTGTAAAATGAAAGCTGAGATAAGGAACATTGGAAATGTTTAAATTTCCTGAACACCACTATCATGGCAGTACTGAACGGTCAATATAGATTAATCAAACCATAGCATTTCACTAGGAAATGTAATTCTCTTGTAAAAGAATTGAAAATTAATGAACTGTTTTTTCTTATCTACTATTAAAGACAACAGTGTATTTGAAATGCCATAGATGTAATTTTAGAAATATTTCCTAACCAAACCACAGTCATAGCTTTTTTCTGAGTAAGAACTTCAGATGCAGGATCAAGCCTACTTCAGAGTCACATATTTAAAAAAGGCATCAAAAACACAGTAAGTCAGATCAAATGCATCTGTTCTTTTAAACAAATGACAGTCTAACAAGTAAGATAGTTTCAGGGATAGATTTTTTTTTTTAATTCTGAACATGCTGACATATCATCCTTCCAGAGTTTCTAAAACACCTGTTATGCTAATAGGATACTATAATTGCAAGGCTGATAAAAGTTAAACCATCTACTGCAGTAATGCCTATTATCCAAATGGTAAAGTATATTAAAAAAAAAATAAATAAACTCAAAGGGGTAGCTAAAAATATGTTAGGAGGGAGTCAATGAATTATTCTTGGGCACCACAGAGCCTGTTCAAGAAAGACGTTAGAAAGATCACACAAGCAGAAGGACTGATTAAACAGCCAGTAAAAGAAGCTGATCAAAGCAAGATGTCCTTGAAAAAGCTGAATTGCATTTAAATGAAGAAAATTTTAAAAAAGCCACACACAAAACAAAACACAAAAATAGAAAGTTACCTTTGGAAGTATGCTAAAGAGGCTTTTGTCTCTCATGGAAGGCATAAAAACTAATAAATACACTGGAACAAGTAGCCTGACACTGAGGCATAAGAACAGTTGGAACAGAGAAATAACAGATTATGTGAACTCATTCTTTGATGCTATATTTGCTGTGGAAGAATTTGAGATAGCCCATGCAAAGTTCCCCATCATGGGGCAAATACTAGAAGCAGCATTCAAATTGAAGGGTCAACAGAAGGGATAACAGCAAGCTGCCAAAAGCCAAAGTTAATAATTTAAGGAGACTTAAGGAACTCAAGGATGAGTTCTCACTGTCACATGAATGTAAAACTGCTAATACACAGTCTCAATGTTTAAAAGGCTTTCTGGGAATTAATGCAGAGAAGTTATCCAGTTGTTTCTACCACTGCCTAGTAGAAATTATAAGTGGACGCGTAAAGAAGTATGTCATTTGTGAAAGAACCACATGGGTAGAGGAAAGTCACATCCACAGATCTAGACTTGAGGGAGCTGGTAACATGCAAAGAGACAATTTCATACAATTATTTCCAAAGCCTTTCAACAATGCTTTTAATCAGTGAAGAAACTTCCAGTGGATGAGTAGAGTCTGCAGAAGAAAAACTCTTAAAGACAGAAAACACAGCGTAGGGATTAATTTTCAGTTTTCTAAATTGAGATATGTTTTTGATAGTCTTTGACCTGCTGGCAACACTCCTCATAATGCAGCCCAGGACACCACTAGCCTTCTTTGCCATGAGAGCACACTGCTGGCTTGTCAGCTTGCTGTCTAACAGGACCATCAAGGGACTCCTCAGCAGAACTGCTTTCCACAAAATTATTCCTCCCAAGAAGTAGGTCTTGGCATTTCTCTTCAGTGAGGGTCATGAAGTTCCTCTTTGCCCAGTTGCCAGTCTGCCCAGGTCCCTCTGAATTGCAGTACAACCACACAGTGCACCAGCCACTCCTCCTAGTTTTGTGTAACCTGAACTTGCTGAGGGTGCACTCTGACCCATCGCCCAGGTCATTAGAGATGATGTTAAACTGTAAATAGCCCAATATCAAACCCTGGGATACACCACTAGTGATTGGCTCCCAACTGGACATCGTGTCACTGATCACAACCCTCTCAATCCACCTCACTGTCCACTTACAGACAAGGTGAGGAAGTGGATGTCAGGTGATGATGATACAGGGAACAGTGTGAAAAGCCTTGCTAATAGAGATAACATCCACTGCTTTCCACACAGAAAATCATATAAACCAAAGGACATGGCAGAGATCAATCATATCTGTATATATTCAGTGACAATCTCTTAATTACCTGTTGCCTAGTCAGGAAGTAAGGTACAGAAAGTCACCTTAATGCTCAGCAACACTCACTAAAACATATAGAATTAGAGATTGCTAGAGAAAGTAAAAATCAACACAGAAAACACTGTCAAATTAAAATAAAATAAATACTGGTGTGGCTAAGTCTTGAATACCACTTCAGTCTCAGCCTTCTCAGCACAGGTACAATAGAACTAGAAAAGACACTGAGGGGGATGACAAAGATAATGGAAGTTGAATACCAGTTTCTATACAGGGAATGATTAAATGCAAAGGGATTTTCTGCCTTTAAAAGACAACTCAGTGAAGATACCATAGTGACCTGTCATGAGAGGCAGTGGAGAAGATAAATAGGAGAAGACCAAAAAGTTATCAGGCAAAGATAGTTCCAAGCTCAGAATAAAGGCAAGGTACTTCTCCCAGTAACCCACAATGAAGTTGTAAAATACTTTCATTAAATTTCTATTAAATTAATAGATAAATTCACAGATTTATCTGTTAAGAAGATATTCATCATGGGATATTAGCTACAGAACATAGCAAATATAGCTTAACTTTAAACTGGATAATATTCTGGGAAGAATCATATACTGTTCTCTACAGATCTGCTTTCAAGCACAAATAGATAGAGGACACTGAATTACACGAACCTTCAGATCTGATCCATAAAATTCTTTATGTTCTTTAGCATTTACCATTCATGCCACAAAACTGGCTAGCTGCAAGAGCCTGAGCTTGTTGCAGACCTTTCCAGTTTTCTTCTGTATTTTCTATCACAAGAGAAATAATTTGTAGCAATAATTAAAAGTAAATTACTTTTAAAAAAAATTATTCAAAAGAAATAGACTTATTTCAGTAAGGTTGTGTGGCCTGCTATTTTTATTTCAAAATTCTCTGCTGATGTAAAAATTTTCCATAAATCTCTCAAACAGAAATAGTGAAACAGTGTATGCCAAGAGTACTGCAAAATGTTGCAGAAGAGATACCTCACAAAAAGAGACACTTCAGTCCAGTACCTTAGGAAAAGATATATGCTGGCACTTAGCAGTACATGACTAGAAAGACGCCACCAGTCTGCTCCTTTATATTCAGTTCCTTCACATGGTGGATGAATTCTATTACCAGAACAGAAAATCTCACCATTTAGATGTAGTTTAGAGAGTCCTGGACTTTCAAAACCATCTGTAACTTGGAAGCATCCAAATACATCTACATTTCTTTAGGAAATGTTGTTTTAGTGCAACAAACCAAGTACAAGGCAGTTTAATACCCAGATTAAAATGTGATAATTCTGTGCTCCTTCCTGAACCATTATCTACAGTCAGCAAATAAGAAGTGTTAAAAATAAAATTTTATGTCAATTACTGATTTTCAGTGGTACTTCAGTGGCATCCATTCAAGATCCAGAGCACTGAGCCCTCCCTGGGTGTGGACAGGTGTAGCAGTTGAAGTTGTACAACTCTTATACTCTAGCTGGAGTACATCGTCAAGTAATGGCGTTTTATTAGACTCCATTCCTCATAGAAATGGTACCACTGTGCAGTCAGAAACCTAGAAATCTTTTGGGCAGTTGAAAGCCAGGAAGGCATGATACCCTATAACAAGGTAATTTAACACAGTCAGCTTCTGCTGAGCTGCTGTCTTTTGAGTTGGGCAGCTCAGTTCTACATGAAGCATTCTATACTAAGTGCCCAAGTAGGTAAGCTCTGATCTTTTCACTGAATTCAATCTCCCATGTAACAGTGGTCATCAGAGTCAACTCAGTTAATTCCTTTTGAGACAGAAAATTAAAATTTAAAACACATCCTGTTTTAATTTTACATTGGTAACAAGCACATCACAAAGCTGACAAGTGTTCAGCTGGTGACAGAACAGTAAAAATTCAATATTTATCTTATTTTGTAACAAAAATACCTTTCTGCAGAACTCTGGTGACTTGCAGATCTCAGCTATGCCAACATTATAACTGCTATTAAGAAAGAGGGTAACTTCAAGACAGCTCAGAAAATATTAAGTCAGTTTTCATGTTCTCTTCCATAAAACAATAATGAATGACATCAGTTATATTGCTTTCTCTTAGTTTTCAATTGATTGCCCTGCTAAATGATTCTATCCAATGTCAAGCTGATATTGTCCCATATATCCTTTTAAAGCACTAGCACAATCATAGCTCCATTACAGCTTTCTGGAAATTTTCTACTGTTTCAAGAATGACTATAAATTAATTGTCCAAACAGCCCCTTGGTAAGCTCATTTATTTAGTGCTTTTATAAGAGAGTCTTCAGCTCGCAAATATATAATCAACTAAAGCATATGCCCTTGTAGTACAAAATTTTGAGTATAACAAGTTTAATATTTCTTTCCAATTTTCTGAAATATCCTGCCAGATCCATTAAAGTTTAAGAAAACCTGAAAATCTGACAAATGAGTACAGAAAAACCTTTCTGAACTGAGTTTTTCCCTGCTCTTAGAAAATCTTTCAAAGTTTAAATTATTTTCAAAGATATTCTTCAAATTTGCCTATCAACAATTTTATACCAAAATAGTTTCTTCCAACTACAACATTTTGTGATAAAACTTTCATAATAAATTTATATATTAAAAAAAGCACTAGACACATAACAATGGCAGGTAGTTATTAATTGAAGATATTTAAGTTGTACTAAGATATAAAGCATTCTGTTTAACACCTTAAACCATAATACTGGTTTTCAGAGGCTTGTAAAAAAAAAAAAAAAAAAAAGATGGCTCTAGCTGAAGAGAGATGAATAGAGCTTATAAGAAGTATTCTGCAGCATCAGTAGAACCACAAGGGCGTAGCACAGCAATGGCTACAGCAAAAAGAACACAAAGGAAGTCTATATAAATTAGCTCTGCCTTCCGTGCTGTAGAACATAGACCCTCAACTAACTTGGCTGCAACATCATGAAATCATAATGTAAAACTTCTTGAGAACTTTAAGGTAAATTTGATTTACGTTAAAAATTGCTCAAATACATATTTGGATAATTATGTTTTTCAGTTGTCCTGAAGAAAAAGATTGAGGGATCTATTAAAAAACATTTGTTTGCCTGTCTTGATAAGGCAGAAGACTCTTAAGGCTAATTACCTTTTATAGTGCAGTTCAGACTATTTGTTCACATTTCTTCTATGACTAAGAAATATAATAATCTAACATATTCTACATCAGACAAATTAAAATAATAGATACATATTTTTAAACTGAAAATATGTAAGCATCCATCCTAGGACTATCTACCCAAGGCAGAATTTTTACTGACCATACATATAGAGGAATGTACATGCAGGGTCCCACCCTCTGACTCACGTATGCTTAGCTGATCTGTGACAGAAGTCTCCAATGGCTACTGGTCTTGAAATTTTGCTTCCAGACTTGCAGCTAAATCCTTTTTAGCTCATAACCTTTTCTCTCTATAGAAAATGACACATTATTCGATTCAAAGTTTTACAGCCTCTCGTAGTAGAAGATTTTAAGATACAGTGTTTAATGTTGAAAAGATGTCTATGCAGTCTCATAGTAAATATAGTATACTAAGTATTAGACACTGTATTTACTCAAAGTTGGTTTAAAAATATTTACATTGAAGAATGAAACCATTCTATAAACTGTTATGAACTATCACACAAAATATAATGCAGGTATGTAATACAATCTCTATATGAGGCTTAAACTTATACCTCTGGTAACTTTTTCCAATTATAGTGACAATCTAGTGTTGCCGATATAGAACACAAGTATATTCAGGCATATTCAACTATTATTCTCCTAAGTTATCAGTCATTGAAAGTGTACTCTCTTTAAAAACACTTAAGTAGCACTCAGTCAACCTAAAATCACTTCCCACTGTCAGAAATGTAGTCAATGACCATTTTCACCCGTGAGAAAATTATTCCCTTCAACTTCTTACTTTTTTTTTTTTTTACATAAGTCTCAAGCAAAAAAAGATCTAAATATTAAAATCTGCTAACAGAATTTCCATGTTTATAAAAAGCCAGTATTCTTACTGCTGAAAGATGTGAATGTCTCAGTCATTCTACACTATGGGCACACAAAACTGTTCATGCATAAATAACATGGTTTCAGAGTTCAAGCTGTGTACTTACAATTCATGCTGCCAGAGCCAGTATTTCCTGCAAGTCTTTCAGATTTGATTCCAAAATCACAAGAAGCCGTCTCTGGTTTGGTAGCTCATTTAATCTATTATCACCAGCAGATGCAAAATACAAGCCATTAGTTGGAAAACTATATTTATATTTTTTTAAAAAAAAAATTGAATCCATCAGCTGGATCTTGAGCTTAAAATTTACCTTATATTAGAAATAACTTTCATGATATAGCAAGTTATTAGCCCATACTGTGAGTAATGTTTAAAAGAAGTTTCTAAGCATTGAAAAGAAAGCATTGTCATTTGCTCACATTTAAATAATTCCAAAATTTAAAAGTGCATAGAGGATGAAAACCTGACATTTTTATTACATTTGTAACATTTGGGACGGCAGGGTTAACTTTTTAATTCAAGGCTTTCAAAACAAATATTATCTTCTTGTTTGCATTACAATGTAAGAGTTTCTCATTCCAGCCTCTGGATCATATCATCTTATTTTCTCATCATACACATTAAAATAGCAAGAAGGAATTACGGTCAGACACAGGGCTGCAGATGAGTTTCTGACCGTAATTAAACCAATCACAAAATTTACATTAACTGCGGTGAAGTCCACCATAAATCATTAAATACTAGGCATCATCTGGGCCCTGAGCACAACCTGTTGCTCCTCCTAGAGGCTCAGCTACCTGTGGTCAAGGGCAACTCTGGCATGATGCAGCTTGGTAACCTGTGAAGACTGCTGTGAAAAGAGCCATGTGAGAATAACTTGTGAAAAGAGGGTCTCTCCTCCTTGGCTCAGGAGCTGCATGAGCTTTCAGGCCCCTGCCTGAGCTATGTTGTAGGCATGTCTTTGCCTGGCCGTGACTTCACTGATCTTCACCTGCTGACTTGATTTCCTGCCTTGACTTTGGACTTGCCTTATTGTCAATTATCCTGACAGTCACTGGAATGTTGGCTGAACCTGGCTGCGGCCAGCAGCCCCGATTCTGACATGCTGGTTTGACCTCAGATTATGTATCATCCTTCTGGACTTGACTTGTGAGCTGAACTGTTAGGTGATCCTAACAACCATAACCAACTCTGCTTGCCTTGCCCAGCTACTGTGGGATCATTGTCAGTGAAGATACTGCTCCCAGGTGTCCTGCTGTCATCACCATCTCCCAGTTGGCCTTCCCTTGTAAAGCAGCCTCCTCTCGCTGCTCCCTGACACAATCTCACTGTCCTTCATCTCCCACCTTTCCATTCTCTTTTGCATTCTACCTATTTTTTGATGCTATCAATCATTCTTGTCTTCCTGGCATTTTACACCCACCAGGCTTGAAGATATTTTTTCTCCTCCAGTTCTTTTCAAGACTGCTCTTTTATTTCATCTTTTGATAAGCCTTTTTACTCTTTCTACACTCTCATTATTCCCCAGAGCCGTGTCTATAGCCTTTTGCTCATCTTACGTTAAGTTCTCTCTTCAAAGAATATCAGCTGACACATCTTCAGTTATCTCTGTGCTGATGACTAGCAAATCAAGCACAGCATCATTAATTGTTCTTCTAGTAATATTCTCCACCTGTCTTTCTCTCAAATTATGTTATTTCAAGGTTTTAGCAGCTTTAACTAAACTTGTGAAAGAGCCAATATCTTTATTTCAAAAAACTTTCCATATCTCTACTTTCCAAAACTAACTTTCTGGATACTCAGATGTGAAGCCTCAGGATACTTTCAAAGTTTTCCCTCACATTGCTCTTAAGAAAAAACCCCACATGCCATTTTGGGATCCTGCTCCACAAAACATCAGCTTTCCTGGTTTGTCCAAACAGAAGTTGCGCCCTTATAAAATGTTATAAAAAAACTTATTAAAAAAGTTTCCATTTGTTCATGTGATGCCCATGCCTCAACACTCTTCCACCTGAATTATTCCATCAGCTTCTAGTCCTTCTTGACATCAAAGTTACATTTTTCAGTATTGCTTTAAAGTACCCATGTGACATCTACATCTCAAAAAAAAGCCAAATGATATTAGGTAAACTCTGCCTAGTTACCAAGTTGAAGTAGTATCTGAGCTAGTTTGAAATTAGCCAGGCATTGTCAGAAGTCAATTAGCACTAGCAAATTAGCGACAGCAGTACTGAGCTTCGTGGCAGGATGTATTAGCAGTTCATGCACAGCTTTAAGCCTTTGCTGAGAGATATGCTTCCTATTCTTCTGTATAGCTCTAAAGTTCCCTAATAAACTATCCTCCCATTAAACTTTATGCTTATTTACATCTCACACATTCTGCCAGCATTCCAAGTGTTTAATTTGACAATGTCATCTATGTATCAAATAATGTAAAGTTTTTTTTACCCTATTTGTGTTTAAGTTCCTCTTAAAATAATCTGACTTTTCATAGTGTCTCCAGTTACTTACACTAATGTCTGTTAAATCCTGAGACCTGGAGTTGCTAGAGCAGTAGCACTTCTTGTCTAAGTGCGTATGAGGTGTTAGTGTAAATTAAACAGAGACCTAAATAATAGAATACAGATCTCTACATATATTCTGCATTTACCAGTACTGCTTTCTATTTCACTGTCTTCAAAAGCTTCTGTCCTTCAGATCTGCTGTAGCTGGTGACAGCTTAGCAAGCACACTGTGCGAAAGCTCAACTGCTTTCTTGGTAAAGATAAAAGCTACTCAGAAAGATGTTCAAAAGAGAAAACATGTAAACAGTGTCTAATGCTTTTCCTCTAGAAATTGGCACACAGTATTTTCTAAAAAGTGAAATAAACTTTCTATAACTCTTAAGGATTAGATTTCATCTCATTTCTTGCTGCAGGCTTGTGCAATCCATGCAGGTTCATTCAGTGATGAAGACAATATAGGTACCAGCACTGATACAAGCATTTTGGAAACACGTGTAGTGCAGATGTAGATAGTTTCATGCCCACATGAAGATTTAATTGCAGAATATCCTTACCTAACCCTTTATTACATCATCTTTATTAGCCATTTTATACAGATAGATGAGGAACTGGCATGAACTTAATTTTATGGAGGCAGTCAAGTTTTAGTAACAGTTGGGAGGAAAAGAAAGAGAAAGAAAACAAGCACAGCACTGAGGGCAGCAATGTCAACATCTTCAGGAAATGTTTAATGTTCTCTTACCAGGTCCCAACATGATTAGATTTCCACTTATCAGTTTTCAGGTCAGCTTCTGCTGGTAAAAGCGTTGATGCTTGTTGCATTTCACTCTGTTGATTTAATGGAAATATTTCACCATTTAGTAGAAGTTATCTCATTGGAAACATGACAAAATCAAAAAAAAAAAAAAATTACCTTACGAAACCCCATAGGCCTTAATCTAGGACACAAACAGTAATATTTTACTTTAAAACTATTTTCTGTGTTTACTACTATGATCTTTTTGGACTATATTTTATATAAGCACATAAAACATTACAGCCTTGATTATAATTTATATTAAAGCCACTGCATACTCTCCTATTAATGTATTGAAGCTCTAAAATAGCTGAAGCACCCCTAGTAAAAAAGACATTCAGGCTTATGATTATTGTTAATCTAAAGATGGAAAACAATTAATAGGTATCATATTACTATTCCTAACACATTAATATATATAAATATTAACATAAACCCAAGCCTTTAAGTTTCATTACTTTGCAACAAACTTATTTGCAACATGAGAATATGTACACAACCATGCAAAGGTATCTGAGGACATTTAGAGTCACTATCGCTCTTTACAGAAGCTAAAACTGAAGGGTCGGGAGACAGGTATGAACAAGTTTGTAAAAGGTTGAGAAGTAAATTAATTACCAATACAGAAATATCAGTGCAGCACCTGAACCATGTCCTTTTCTGTCTAAAAAAGACTGTAAACACACATGGATAAGCTCTAGCTCACTTGGCTAAATACCAAACTATGATTTCATTAATTTGTAGAAATTAAAATGTGTTTGTTGCTACACTTTTTAGTACTAGTCCATTCAGGAATTCCATCAGAAACCTTAGCAGGGTTGGGCGTGTCTTATTTCTCCTGATAACCCTGCAAGTTTCAGCATTTATTAGTTAAGATCAGTGATCTTAATGACCTAGTCATTCAAGGAAGAGAGACTGCCACAGAAAATAACCCGTAACAATTTGTAGAGTCACTTTGAAAATAATTGTTGTAATTATAGGGAACCTACATTACAGTTTATCTGAATCTAATGAAATTATGGGTATTTTCTACTTTTGGCGCAGGCTCATTTGAAAACTATTACAAAAACAAGCTTTACTGTGTAAATATTCCCCATACAGCAAAAGTAGTTTTTAATAGCAGAACACATTAATGCACAGATTTTTGTACCGTTTTCCTAATATATTGTTTCACAATTAGATTCATACTTTCTACATGTCAGCATGAGTGAATGTGTTTTATATATAATCAACTCAGTCAGAAATATGTTCAGTGGTATAACAAATTCCCAGTCTATCAGACAGAAATGTCTCTCAGTACCATTGAAATACTGGATGTGGGGAGCGCATTCCAAGGTCTTTAGCATGATGGCGCTAGTTACCGTCGTTATTCTTCAAAAAAAAAAAAAAGATAAGATTTCTCTATAACATCTACTGCTTCTTTTTCAAGTCCATGGAAAGATTTCTTCTTCAGGTAAGATGATTTCCAATGTTAAATTCTATAATGAAAAATAATAGCATTGTTTTATTTTTTACTATTATTACAAGAGTGGTCAACTGATAAGTGTTCTTATTTTAACATATCTAAGTCATTAATAACTAATTCAACTGTTAATAAACTGAATAAACTAATTCAAATTATAAATTGAATTATCTTTAAGAACTCAGAAGTAATTAGTTAATTTAGTAAAACTAGTTCTTAAATAGATAAATGTAATAGTATTTCCCCTTTCTCCTCATTACGATTTACTCATTCACAGAACCTTATAGAGAAATAGAATTCCATCTTCACTTTTTGCCTCCAACTCTTTTGAGACTGATATCAAACCAATAAAATGCTGGCAGTTGACGATTTAAAATAAATTCTTCAATAGTTGGAAAATTACACAATATATATTATTTTTATGTGGGGTCTTAGCAGTTGTGTCTTTTGAACTGCTGAAGTATGAGAACAGTGCTGGAAAAAGAAGGGATCTCTCACACAGTAGTGCTGGAGAAACTGTTATATTCCAACATACAAAGAAAAACAGATGCTAGAGGTTTCCTGTTGATTATTGCTGCTTCCATAACCTCCTTTAGAAACATTCATTTCTGTATGGCTAGCAACCATTGAAGTATTTTACTCCAAAATATGCAACTGATTTTTTAACACTTTTACAGATAATCCTATATATTCCAATTTCTGTGTTAGATTTTTATCTCCTTACCTCACCTAAGGTTCTTGTAAGCTGCTCTCAAATCAAAATACTATCATGTAAGTATAATATATTGTAACATTCAAATTCATTCCACTACAGTCTTTGTGCTACCCTGTGTTACTGTCACGTAGAAGAACTAATCCAAGATAGACTGGAACAGACAAAATGCAATGCAAATTTGCAGGTATTATAGAATCATAGAATCATTTAGGTTGGAAGGGACCTCCAAGATCATCAAGTCCAACCACCGAGCCACCAGGGCTCCAAAGTCCTCTGCCAATATGGTGATCAGTATCTTGGAAAATAAATACTTGCAAGTTCTCAGTTATTTCCTCTAAAAATCACCCATTGTTATTTGGACTCATGCTCACTGACATATTTTATTTGGCATTAAAACTGATTTTAAAAGTTTCTACCATACTGTCCTCCCAGACAGTACTCCTTCCCGTGCACTACAGTTCACTGTCCTCTCAGCTGTACTACTGCAATGATTTGTACAGCTGCAGTCTGAAATTACCTATATAAAAAAAAAAAAAGTTTGCTGGTTCTGCTTTTTACTACTGCACTGAACTCTGACCAGTCTCCAAGGCATGCTGAAAAATCCTAGCATCTAACTTCTTGAAGTAGCTGGACTGAACTAAGTCATTTGAGCTGCTTTTCCTGTATTGAGTTTTTATCTATTTACTATAAAACAAATGGAGCTATCATGGTTGATTCTTCATATTAAATGAGAAAAAAAAAAAACAAAACAACTCTTAGAAATGCATGACTTCTTCAAAAAATGACAAGCAGAAGTATCCCACCACATTCTCCTTGAAAAGTACTAATTTTTTTCAAGAACACAAAGGAAATCTGCCTGAAAACTGGATGGATTTAGAGTTTACACAACTGAAACACAAGGCTTTCTATTCAGATGGGAAAGAAAGAAGACAGCCACTGAATGCTGACATAACTCAGAACAATCATTAGAGATGCTGTAAGTTATACTGACAATGTACTTTTGTCGCAGGACCTAAAAATCGTTACCTCTTTGTAACGCAGATTTCATCTGCAGCAAGTGCATAATAACATTTACCCATCCTTATAAATAATTTCAATAACTTGAGATTAAAGTTATGGTATGACTCAGTCCTGTAAAAGCCACTGAACTGGGATGTAGATGCAGCAGTTCTGTCTTTCTGAGATTAGCTGTGGTGAATATTCTTTTAAAATTTGCATATTGTTAAATTTACAGCACTCTGTACAAAGGACAGACTAATCAGACTTCCATTTTTGGAAATACTTCCTTTGGTAAGTGAAAATCGTAGTGTAGATGTATCAATTATCACAATGCCTTGACAAACAAAATTTTGAAATGCCTAGATTAGGTTCTATCACAATATAAGCAACCACTTTGCCTGAGGTAGACACATGTTAATTTGCCTTTAAATAGTTTTGTAGGTAAATTGATCAGCAGAGATTAGTATCAGAACATACACTGACACTAATCTATACCTGCCCTCATGCAAAAATAACAGCCGCGCTGTTCCAGAGATAAGAAGTGATCCTATATCAAAGGCCTGCACAGTCTCAGATGTGCTAAATGACTTCACGTGGTTCACATAAGCTTTCCATGCCTCAGTTTCCCCTTCTGTAAAAGGAATACAACAATCTCCTACTTCAGAGATGTGGCAACATTTAATTAATATTTGTAAGGTACTCAAATACTACATGAGCCATAAATAAAACACACTATATTCTAGTTTAACATTGTGAAGTTCATATGCTGACAATGGTAATGAAAAATGCTTTCACAGAAAAGGAGCAAGTAACAGTGAATGGCATCTCTACAAGCCCACTGTGCAAAACCAGATAATAGCCACTTTTTCCTCATTGTGTGTCATATCTGTAGTATAATGGGGAGCACATCACTTCCTCGGCTTATTTCTACCTTAAGATTCTCATATGAGCAAAACATTATATGCTGTCAAAAAGCACTACATGAAAGAAACGTATGGATATAATTTATATACATGTGGACAACATACCTAGACATTAGTTTTCTCCAAATTATTGTCCATATGCTTATTAAGAATGCAGACGATTCCAAGTATCATCTTCATAATACATGCAAGTTGCCAGAAAGAAGGTCTCAAATTCTTAGAGAAGATACAAGCAGAGAGCCTTATTTATTTTTAAGGGTACACAAGATAAAAAACATCTACTTTCTGACCTTTCATAGAGCAGGATCCAGGCCTGGGACTGAACACCTGCCTGTTCAGGGAATTATATTCCTTGGGTATTTAACAACATGCCTCCTAACTCTTCTGGCTTACCTACTTCAAGGAACAGGTCAGGACTCAGAGGTCCCTACTCCCACTCACAACAGCACCTGTATCAGGGAAGTGTCTGGAATGTTTCAGTGGCTTCTTAGATGGTATCAGATTCAGACCTGAAAGGCCAAGAAGCACAGATGTACATAATGCTTTTTGTTTGGGACACCTGACAGGGAATACGTTCCCTTTACTAATGCACCTATTTAGTAAAGCAAAGCAGCTTTCAACAAAGCAAAGCTAAGCTAAAGTAATAATATTTGATGTGTGCTGCACTGCATGTTTAGTTTGTGTAGTGTCACATGGAAAATCTCAGACATTACCCAGTCTTAGATTTAGCACCACTGCAACTTTCAACACCATAACAGAAACGTTAAAGAGATTCTGCTGAGCTCTGGAGTCCTCAGACTAAGATATCTTTGTTAGCCAGGGGGAAGGCAGAGCTATAGCAACTGCTCTAAGGATCCAATGACCACATTGCCTACAAGGTGCAGCAGAATATGACTTTAAGTAATATATAGGAGTTATGTGGCAATGCAGAACTCTA